>NC_058050.1:7205653-7505653 GCF_020085105.1 Siniperca chuatsi | reverse complement strand
GAAAAGCAGGAATAGACAGTAAAGTATTGTAATAAATGGGATAAAACATGCCTAAATTCTAATATGGTTCTTTACACAATGTCACAGTTGGCAGCTCCAACACCAAGCCTCAGATTTCAATGTCACACCCCAATACAGCAATACTATTACTGCTATTTCATGAAAGATCCAAGAAACTGTTAAAAGGTATATAACAAACTGAAAAACATCACCTACTAAAAGAGCATCACCGGCTGTGTCATATGGGATGGATGGTAGACATTCCCATGCTTATGACATTTCATGTCATCTCAAAGACATCTCATTGTTGTATTGTTACAGAGTTGGTTGTAGGAGGATTAGAAATACTATGCATTGGCAATATAACACTACGTCCATTGAATTTGGGTTTAATTACGTTGACTTTTAGCTGAGAGAGGCGTCCATGTTTGTTGTTTGGCACATATGTATCATTGTTATATTGGAGGTTTCAGAAAAATTAAAGTTCCCCAGTCAACTAGATGTTGACATGAACAGTATTTACAAGTTGGAAACTCATAGTTACAATAACTCTGATATAACATGAACACTGCATTAGTGCTAATGTAACTGTAATGATGATGTCATTATTGAATACCCATGCTGTGATTAGCCAGCTAAAGATGTTTGGTTATAAAATCCTGTCATTTCTGATAATGCAGACATCTGTGCTTCTTAAGTTCAGTGATAAACCAGTTTTGTTAAGCATAAGTGTCTTGTTTTAGAAAGAAACTGTCATCGTCTTTGTTCCGATTAGTTCAAAAGTCGTAATTAGTTCAGATGAGTACAAATCTACTTAACTAGACTAAAATAATTGTTTTATCTTAATGATACTTTTGACCTTGGCACTAACATTACTGGGGTACTGGGCTTTCTGACACTCTACTATAAAGCTGGGGCTGGAACACAAGAGTTGTGTATGAGAAACATCTCCACTGCCTCTCTGATCAAAGACATCCTCTTTGATATCCTTGAACCACATTGATTTTGTTTTCTTTTTCTACAGTCTGTGTAATAGTTACACTTTGCAATGTCTTCACCCTCCTGATATTCAACACATATTCAAAAAGTGACAGTAATTTAAAGGTAATCTGGGAAACTTAATTTAAGTAGATTTTGTGATCGGTGAGGTTCGCCTAAAGGCAATTGTACAGCAAACTGGGAAATATGCCTTTATCAACCTGCCAACTCATCCTTCCTACTACTACCGTTAACAAAAACACAACACATTATTAAGCTTAAATGTGGCATTAAGAGTGTTCACACAATTGCATGGTGCTGTGACAGTGTCATGAAACCCCGAGACTTGTTAACTCACCCCCTCCCTCCTCCTGACACAGTAGCCATTGTCTCCCGAGGCCTTCTGGGACAGAACAGCTCAGCTCGAGCCTGACACCGCACAACACTGGGAAGTCGATGTGCACAGATAATTGTCTTTTAATCACAACAATCCCCTTTTCTCTACCCTCGCTCGATTGTTTCTGTCTCTTGTTCGACCTTTCTCTCTTGGTTGTAACTCTTGTGGCTTTTAGCAAATTCGACCATCCACATCGAGCTTGTGAGCTAAAGCTTTTGTGATGGAAGCAGGGCTGAAACTAGGAATGATGGGTCCCATACAAGAGGGGACTTTGGGGCAAACTGCTTTTATTAAATCTATTAAAATTATTGAATCTATTAAAAATATCTTTGTCTACAACTCAAACACATCTCAAACATTAATTTACTAATCAATTATCAATCCTGTCCCTGATTGAATATATATATGGCTTTTGATAACATTAATTGACTAACCAAACTTTGGATGCCAAGTTCAACTTTGTTTCAACACAACACTTCTATCATACAGACCATCTTCACCAGAAAAACGTCATCAGTTGTTCGTTCAAATGCTTAATACACCTTATGTTTATGTTTTCCTGTCAAGCGACCTCTTGTGCAAATAATGACTGTCCCCCCTCAGAAACAAAAGCACGTCGTGACATTGTTGTGAAGGGGTCAGTGTGCTTCAAATAATGTGCTTTTCAGATGGTCAAACAGTGTTTGAAAACCCCTTCCCGACATCATAATTGGAGGGGGGCTTTGTCAGCTAACACTCACTTCACACTGTGATTGGTCAGCTGTGCGGAGGTGAGAAGGCATGAAGGGTTTGAACTTCTCTCTAGCTCTCTTTTTTCATTCTTCACATAACTATTTTCATCACTTTTTGTATGAAAAAAAGGAATGCAACACCATTGCCTTTAAGGAAAGACTGTCTGAAAGCATGTGCCATTATCCCCATTTGAACGATTATTGCATCTGGCATCTCACTAATGGTAGGTGTTTTACCCCATCTTTGAGTGTGGTCGTTCAGCAACTATAAACCCTTTTGCCTTCAGACATGGTCGGACATGGCATACAAACTAGTTAATTTCAAGCATACCCTGGCCTTTATAATCCCACAAAACAGCATGGGGGGTTTGATAATACAAAGTGTCCGACTTTAACAAGGGAGAAGGTGGTTATCATCCTGTTTCCCACCAACAGTCAATTTGTTTTAACCATGACAACAATCTTGTATTCTTTAATAAGTTGAGAAGGCTAATAAAAACCTTTCAAAGGCCCTGGACACCCATGGTAAACCCACACAGGTGATTTTGGCTGATTAGACCTCTTCTCAGGGCTGTGTGGGCACGTACAGATTGGCTTTATTGGCAGTTCCCTCACTCTCCTTTGTTGTACCTCTTAGGCCTGGGTAAATGACACCTTTATAATTTTTATCATCACATAATACTAGCATAGCTCCGCCCACCTTTTAAACCCTCTACCATTTAAAACACTCGTGTGGGTGTGCAGGGCCTTTAAAACCCCAATGAAATATCCAAAAAATGCATTGTCAAGCAGCTTAAGATCAGCGGCGTTATACAGTGCACAGCCAAGTTGCACTTACGCGTAGAAATACAGAAGTTCTATGGTTGAGAAAATGTAGTTCCAAAGGAAATGACTGTTTGACAGCAAGGTAAAGTGCTGAAAATATTCAGAATAAAGCGTACACTTGAGCTGATATTGATTTTTTCGGTGGGCCTTCTTTTAGGTGGCTAAAATACGTTTTGCTGCAGACACTGTCCACAGCAGCACATTGCTTAGCTTCCGTGTCAGTACAACTCTCTGCTTCTCCAAACTGGGGACGTGCTGACTGTACACTCATGGATAAGTACAGCCCCACTTCAAAAAACCTGAACTATTCCTTTAACACAAGGCTGTTCATTTTAGTTTATGAGTTTGAGATACATGTTTTTTCAGAGGACAGTGATGATGATTTGCTTGCTATTCTTATCTTAACCAAATCCTGTTTCAAGCACAAAGCAGCTGAATAAAAAGCAGAAAATATGTACAGCTGAGACAGTGCTATTATCCAACATTCAAATCCACAGACTGCATCTCCTTACTTTTGCAACAGCTGGCAACAATTATTGTTGCTGTAATGAGTAAAACACACACCCGAATCCACATAGTGTAAACACACACACATACACAAACATGTTTTTACAGTATTATGATGTAGACATGGAGGGTGGTGTGGGGCAGAGAGGGTATGGGGGTGGGTGAGGGGGTTGTTGGGATTGTGCTGGACATAGACGGGTGACAGAACAACACACTGAGAATGGATCCATTGTCCCTCTGTCCACATAACTGGACAGAAGCAGTGGATGGCTGCCATTTGCAAAACTGCTGGAAACGATTGCATTTTGTGTTTTTATCTCTCAACCTAGAAGGGGTTTACCTAAATCGTTTTACAGTTTGTCCATTTATTTGACATGCAGAAATAGATGGAAACAAATTACTAACAGCAGGCTTAAAAAGTACTTTGGTTTAAAATATTTTCATTTGAAAGTCAACGTCTCAAGTTAAATTCCAGTCAACACTCAAACATGGGACAACTTGGGATACTTCCAAAATCTACCTCAGTAGGACTTTGGAAATCCCAGATTAAATTTGAGACTCAATAAAACATTTAACTTGTCATTTCTTTCCTATCAGAATGAAAATGACATTGTACTTACTAACTGTATTATTTTTAATGAATTTCAAATTTGGCACTAGTGATGTTGTCAAAGTTATGAGAATTTTACTCTTATTGTCCAAATGCCGAAAAGTATTGGGTTAAAATTTTAAATGTATTGTCTCAATGAGGGATTATTGACCCATTTCAGGACTTCATATCCACAGCACTGACATGCTGGTGTCCCTGTGTTAAATGGGATTTTTATTCCCAAAGGTGCAACTAATCTCATATTTGTCCTACTTGGACTAAGTTCCCAGATTGTGCTCCAACTGCCATTGTGCAGATTTGGAGTGTGTTTGATATGCAGGTCATTTTTATTTATTTTTTTTAACATTTTCTCTAGCTTTTTCCATTAGACACTGAGATTATTGACAACAATTTTGTAGAAATGCAACACTCACCTGAAACTCTATTATCACTATTTGTCTTTAAAAGTCATTTCTGTGTTTTAACGCCATCAGTATTTGTCTAATGACTGAAAAACAGTATATTGAAAAGTCAGACACCACAGACATCTAAAGCAAAGAGAGCAATGACATGCCATGTATTTGCACAAATTTGAACATAATAATTAGGTGATAATTTGTCATGGTGAGAACAATATGAAACCCAATGTTTGTTTGCAATGGAAAAATTATGAGCTTATTGAGTCACCAGTTTCCAGTCCAACAAATACATAATGCATGGTTATCAAACATAAGAAATTGCACATTAATTATTTTCTATGTATCTTTTTCAGCTGTAATAGCATCAAATATGGATATCCTATAATAATAAAACTATGTGTAAAGGAGCTGTTAAATCCAGATATACACCACACTGCTGTGAGATATCTGCATCTTTGATGTTGCCAACTATATGACCACAACATTAAACTCACTGCCATTCTGTTGCAAAGAAAATATTTTAAAATTAGGAATTTAAACACAAAGGAGAACAGAAAAAGAGCTATGATTCAGAGTGAAGCAAAACCCAGCAGCATGTTCAGGATTTACATATGAGGAAAACCTAAAAGTAATAAATATTAATTGAAGATCAGAGACCAGCAGAGCTCTTACCTTATCAGCTGATCTGAAGCCAGTGAAGAGCTCAGAGAGTCATCTTCTCTCCTTCGGCATTTGCTTTCTCTACTGCTCTCCCTCCTCCCTCCTCTTTCTCTCTCTCTGTCAGCAGATGGGTCTTTGGCATACAGAACCTGTGATGGGGGGGGCTTTCAGGTTTTAGATTCACACATTATCTTTATTTAATTAAAGGATAATTCTGTTTTTTACAACTTGAGTCTTATTGTTATAGTTTTGGCCATGATATCTATTGTTATGCTAACACTGTAATTACCAAAGTAATTGCTGAGATCGGGGAACACAGCAACATCACTACATTGAAGTCCAACAGGGCAAGAAACATGATCGTTCGGTTGTAAACAAGCCAACAGTGTAGTCAGATTATCTAAACCACTATATTTGGAGATGAAACTGAATGTAAGCTAACTTATTTATAATGATTTAGCACAAGATCTTAGCAATAACTTTATTGTGTAAAATATTATTAATAGGAACAATGGCCAAAACTCGGAAAATAAGACTCAAGTTGTGATACACTGGAATTACCCTTTATAATGTAAACATACTGACAAACCAGCCCAGTGTCCCTGGGGATTCTGCACCTCACAATACCTGTGGGATCTCAATGTTCAGTGCCAAAGCAGGAAATAGTGTGCCTTATATGTAGTCAGGGGGAGTGTAAGGGTGTGGAGGTCAGGGATCTGGAATTTGCCTTCAATCACAGACCTGCAATTAACGTTTGTGTTTTCATTAACCGTAACCAAGAACCCTAAACTGTTGAACCCTTAAAGTTGCAATGCGGATATATTGCGGAAATCGATAATTATATAAACATTCTTACTGAACATGATCCGGGGTTTTACAGAATTATCCAACACTGATATTCTTGTCTGGAGATAAGGGTGCGACACACATCACTCACTTGGTGGTTCACTGGTGGAATTGGCCATTAACACCCTGAGTTGTTTTCACTCATCTCACATTAGTGCCATTCGTTACTGCCACGTCAGGTGTGCCTGATGTGGGTGTGATATGAATATTCTGCTGACAGTGTTCAGCTTTGACTAATGCAATACCAGCCAACTGCCAAACAAATCTCCTCCTTTCTTTGGAAAAATCTCTGTCAGGACACATGAGCTGAGTTGGAAAAATCTGAGAAATAGCCTACAGAATCCTCACTTCTTAGTAGATAAGAGAAAGTATATTAATATAAAATAGAATTTAAAATGTATAAATTCATGAGGTATAACAATACTGAATGACAGAGAAATTAGTTAATGTACCAATACGTACATTTTTTAACCATTACATTAGAAATTAAAGTAGGCTAAGTAAAATAAGGTCACTGTCACTCAACTGTACCAGATACTACATTATTAATATTGTAGGAATTAGAGTTAGATATATCAGATGATATTTGTTTATCACAGATATATCGGTAACGTTGTGTATGTCGGCCAATAAGTTGTAGCACAGAAAGGCCAAAGATATGCTTAAGGTAGTGTAGAAATAGTGTCTCCATTACATAGTTTGTCTTCCAGAGAGCACTGACCGTTATATACTTTCCAGATGTAAAATTTCCTGCTCAGTACATATCTTTGTCACAGGATATGTAATGTGTATGTCGGGATGTGAGACTGTAATCATTGCGCTTTATTTAATAAGCAAAAACTAAAACCGTATCATCAGTTCACTGTTATACTACATACTACTGTCTTTTGTGCCTGTTTTTGTTTTTCATAATTTGTTTCTTAATTGTGTAAACCGTAGCACTGAAGGAACATCATTTTGTTTACCTGCACACTGTATATCAAGGGAATGACAATAAATTATATCATGACCTTGTCCTAAATTATACAGGGTTTGAAATAATAAACAAGTGAACTTGATGCTTTAGAAAATAAAAATGTATATCTTACAGTAATCGGTAAAAGCGTTTTCCACTTGCATAATTGTAGCTTCTAACAAACTGAACCAGCAGGCTGTAAATGTACAGTGAGTGTCCTCTTTATTTTGTTTCTGTAAAAATGTCTGAGAAAATAACTCCTGATCGTGCCATAGTGATGTCGGCAGAATTTTGGGCTTGGAGACTATCAACTAAACTCGGAATGTGTAGTTGGTGGCACCCTGGGAAATGTATTGGACTTGTATTGAATTTTAGGAACTTGACCCATAAAAGTCAGAGTATCTCGGCCTCTGCTGCATCAATTTTCATCATTCTTCTTTAAATCTGGCTCTTGTGAGTCTCCCAACTTTATAGAATTGCAATACTAAATCACTGGAGTGCCTCCTCAAGATGAAGCCAGTGTTTCTTGTCAGATTACTGTGCAGGAGCGTCCTCTCAGTTAAATGTGTTTTTTTTCCTGAAAAGTAACACTACAAACTGAAATAAGGTTCATGATATCAGTAGCCTTATTTGACAGTGGTTCATTAGGTGTGCACTTGAGGGTACCAGTTTGTGGTTCCTAAAGTGGGGCCTGAGGACCATTAAGAGTCTCTTAGAGGGTTACACAGTGTCCCCAGAAAAATACAATTTCACTGACAAAACAGTCTGGTACTATGTGTCCTCTCTGCTGCCTCCAACCTTCATCCATTATCTAAAACGGCTTATCCTTTGCTGGGTCGCGGGGGGGCTGAAGCCGATCCCAGCTGACATTGGGCGACTATAGGTGTAGTGCTTATATGAAAAGTTTGAAAATCTGAGATCTCAGATGAGCCTTTAACATACTTGACACAGAATCATGGTATCTGTTTAGGATGAATGTGGTGAAGCTGAAAAAAAGCCGGCTTACGAGTGTGCAGATTACCAAAATGTCGCAGGTTGAGCAGTAAAGGATATTATCTGCATTTACTTTATTTTAAATCTGCGTTCATCCAGGAAAACTTCACAAAGCTCTCTATTTCAGGAACTTTTTTTTTTTACACTCACACAGTTTCACACATTCACACCTGGGAGCTACTCAGAAGTCTACAAGTCTAATCTGTTGACCACTGAACAGCATCCCTGGAGTAGCTTATGAAAGAGGATCTTCTCTTTACAAGTGATACTGAACTATTGGATGCAAGATTAGCCTCAGTTATGTGTGTTAAGAGACAATTACACTGTGATATGCATTTCACTAGCACTGAAAGTCTTTCTCTCCCACTTTGAAAATGTTATGAGAAATGTGTCATTTTACCCCCACATTAGTTATTTATTAGAATCTATTTTAAAATAATAGTTGTGTAGGATGTCCACATTAAGCTACAGTTGTGTAAAATCAGACTTTTTGTTTTTAAAGCTGGCACTTGTTTTCACATATTTCACACACTTGAGAAGCTATGACATAAGGTCATTCTTAATGCAATCACAGAAAATTAGCGATTGGCAGAAAGTTTCTTATGGAGAGAAAAATGCAGAAATCGGACAAGCAAAAAGCAGAAGCAGCACGTCCCTCTCTGTGTCATTTGGGTATCCATGACGTTCTCAAACAGTTGCATTAAAATGAACAGATTTCAACATATCTTCACTTGTGTCACATGTATGTAACCATCGTCACAACTGACATTGTGTGATAATGTGGAGATGATTAGCACAAACCTTGGTCACTGTAACCATCCTTTGGTATCAGAAACCTCAGGTTATTGATCAACAGCAGGAAGAACAGTATGAGGAGGACATGTCCACCACGGAGAAAGACAAACTGCCAGAAATCAGGACACCTGAAGCAGAGGATAGTGGGAGTTCTGAAAACAAGATAGTGTTTTTACATTTTATATAATTAAATTCTGACTTTTAGTTGAACAACTTGGCATAAATAATCTGCTAATGTATTCTTACCTGTTAAGTAATTTATAGTGAAATCTTTTGTAGGGACCAAGTGATACAGGACAGCAGTTTTCCAGCCTGGGTCACTTCAAAGGACAAACACTGAAATCTGACCTACTGCTTTTACTGTTATACACCCAGCGTTGTAGGAAGTGTACCACTATCTAAAAAATGTAAATTACTATAATATTTTGTGTAAAATCACATTAACTACAATCTGAGGGGACAAATTATAAACATACAGTATGGGCATTTGTAAAATATAATGCAATACAATTCCTTTGCAATAAATCCCATCTTTGAAAAGATTAAAATTTCAAATTTATGCTGAGACTGTGTCAGAGAGGCGTTGACTAAACTCTAGATTAATCTCTGAAGATGTAATTTGTGGTGTTGTTTGAAAATAATAGTCCCGCACAGAGGCACTGTCTTGAATTAACATCGTTTTTATATTTTAAGCTTCACTAAGTAAGTATTTGTTATGATGGAGTGTGTTAAAATGTACAGTTGTTTCTGTTTTTCTGTCCAACACTGTGTCAACACTGATGGCAAACTGAAGGGCTACTCCTACTGCAACTTTTAATGAAGTAGGAATTCCTGTAGAATTTTTTTCCACGGTCTGGCTGCAGAAAAAAAACAGAGGAACAGAAATCCTTAACTTAGTACTGAACTCCCAATAATGAACAATCAGAACTTCCTCAGTGTTTAATTAATCATTAAAGAAAGTTGTTTTTTAGTTTTAAACATTGTACTGTTCCAAATCCAACAGGAGTGTAGAACTGTTGCTATTAATATGTCCCAAGATCCAGAGAAACACAGGCTGGTCCATAACAACACCACTGCTACAATCCACTGTACCATTAAATTACAGGCTAACATGGTGGTGTCATCTAGTGGTGAAACTCCACAAGTCAAAAATAAATGGCCTGACAATTGAGACCTTTATTGTAAAATTAGGTTTCATCGCATCACAATAAACATTTGCATTGTCAAAGCGTATAACTTGTCGGCTGTACAATATACTGCAGGTTAAAACTTTTGTAAAAAAGAAAACAAAAAATACAATGCAAGTACTCAAACAAATTCTAACCAAGAATATTTTGTTCAGCAGGTTTCTAAATATTGAGCACTGTAACACGACTAAAAGCAAAGATAAGATCAATTCCTTTGAATGTACATAGTTTTTCTTAGGTGTAAAAAGAAAACATATAGACCCCTACAAATCTACATCAGTACCTGTATGAGCTAATTGAAACTACATAAAAGTTTTAAAAAAGTTAACAAAGTTGAAACCAATTGGAACACGTTTACTCGTCAAGATGTGAAGACCATTACAGAAAACTATTTATCAACTTGACGTTCACGTCATCTACAAGTAAAATTCTGTACACTCTAAGGCACTTGTGGCAGCCACAATATTTTATACATGAAAAGGCACATAACATTTCATCTGTGCACCTCTTCACTGTTAGAAAATTATACATACACATTCAGCATCATTCATCATGATACGTTTACTGTAAAGTCTGAAACACAGCACAGCAAATTAGCAGTGTGACTAATATTTACAGTCTTAGACATCAACTGGTCCTTTCTTTAGATGGATCAAAGCTGCATTGTTGGACAGGTTGCTCACATCATGGTTGGTTTTACACCACCAGGCTCTCCCGACTCACAGCTCCATTCTGTAAGCCAAGAAAAGTCGTGTCAATTTGACAAATGAAAAGGGAGAAAAACAAACAGAAATCCTAATTTAAATCACATTCTAGGTGCCTCAATCGCACTTCAAGAATAAGGCCGGTGATATTCTGTATTTTTCTTATTGTCAACAAAATCAACAAAATGTTAGTCCATCTCTTAATCTTTTCCCTACCCTGTCTGTGGCACATAAATCTGTAGAAATGAGTCACAAATATCTAATTAATTTTGTTGAATTTGTTGGGGACTATTTTCAGCCAAGGATCAATATACCTTTGGTGTGCTGGCGAGTATATACAGCAGCAGGACAATGGATGTCAGATTGACTCAAACTAAACTACAGTGCCCATATTCATGGTAATGAAGGAACATGACGGTGTGGCTCATTGGTGTGTGTTTGATAGTTTTAGGACAATAATGGAGTTCCATGGCACAGAGGGATAAGCTTTACAAAGCTTTGGCTGCACAGGCAACACTTGTTTTTAGGATGAATTCATTGTTTGTTTTTGTCTTTTCAAGGGATTTGTTGACAATAAGGAAAATACAGAATATCACCAGACTTATTCTTTAATCATACAGCTGAAGAAATAAAGTGGCTTCCTCATGGTCTGTCCCATCACAGAAGTCATAACTTTGATAATAATAATCACACATTTTTCCATTTTTGTTAAAAATGTCCTCGTCAGAGACTTGAGGCTCCTACTTAAAGGTTTACAATTTCCTCAGCCAGTGACACAGAGACAGTCATAGTGCATAGTTCATACTGGCCATGACATATCCTTTAAAGGCTCTCTGAACAACAACAGTGCCTGTATATAAATGTACAGAGTTTTGATGTGACCCACCTTGCGGAGGTTGCTTTTCTTTGAAGATGACACACTTTCATCTTCACTATACGGTGGTGGTGGAGGAGGTGGGTAGTCATCACGGCGACCGGGATGTCCAGAGGGCGGGTTCTGAGGAAGTGGTGGGGGCCCACGTGGCGCTCTCCCTCGGTCTGAGCGGTCGCTCTCGCTGTCCAGTCGTTCCGGCTGCGTGCCCTCTGCTGCTCGCCCATCTTCTTCCTCTCCATGGCTTCTCGCAATAAGGTGTCATCATAATCATCTCTCCCACCCCTGGCGCCGCCGCCAGGCCGGCGATCTCTCTCCAGGTCCATCACATCGTCACGGCTGCGGCTGCGTCTCCCTGGGAGGCCACCATAGGCCCCTCCGTCTCCTCTGCGACGATCATCAGGGGAGTAGTCAC
This sequence comes from Siniperca chuatsi, assembly GCF_020085105.1. Taxonomy (NCBI): domain Eukaryota; kingdom Metazoa; phylum Chordata; class Actinopteri; order Centrarchiformes; family Sinipercidae; genus Siniperca; species Siniperca chuatsi. Next base: position 7,493,781 of record NC_058050.1, on the reverse strand, counting down.
GACGCCTGCGGTCGTCAAAGTCACGGTCGTAGCCACTGCGGGCACTACTGCTCCACCCATCATCATCTGAGCTACAGAGACAGAAAGCAGAAAATTTAGGGGAAACGGAAGCATACTGGGGTTGTTGCTCTGTCACTAGATTAGCTGCTGAATAGAGTTTAAGACAAGTTCAAATTTGAGCTTAAACCTTATTGCTGTGCCCTCAGTTCCAACAGCTAAGGTTTTAAACCCAGTTGCTATATCTTGTAGAAGTCACCTAACTGGACTACATTAGAGGTTTAAGCCTCATGCTAAACAGGTTGTATAACGTGTGCAGAATTATATAAGGCCACTAAATGCAGTGTAACTCTATATAGGGTGAGATCATTACAATATTTTATTTTACAATATAAAGTTTTCTTATCCAGCAATGTCAATGTCAAATTTATTTATATGGCACATTTAAAACAACCACTGTTGACCAAAGTGTTGAACAGGATAAAATACCAAATAAACAAGCATAAAAGTGAATAACTAATACATAAAAAGAAAACAATAAACATAATAAAAGAACAGCAGCACAATAATGAAAATGAAATCAAGGTGTCAAGCTCAACTAGTACTGAACTTTGACGATCAAAAGATCCTCTATAGAAACTGTCAGCAGTTTGCAAAGTTGAAGCTCCTAAGGAAGTTAAATAATTTTGAAGATTGTGATCATACTTTGGAAATGGTACATAATCATGCGGCCAACCATTCTGAAAACAGGGACTAAACCCCCCCAAAAAGCTGAAGAGTAGACTGGTGTTGTATATGTGTCCCCCATATGAAAGGGGTAGACTGGTTCCCATATGACAATTATTTGCATATACAATGTAAATAATATTTAGATTCAAAGTTAAAGAATAAAAGAAACAAACCCAAACATGATGTGAATATGCTTTATATAACCAGCAAAGAGCATCAGCCATCCCTAATGCACAGAATAAAACAGCGTTTGGAAAGCATTTCATATTTTACCACAGTTAAGTTTTAATGAAAACTTGAATGTAAGAAATTTAGCGATTGTTAGTAGACTGCACAGGAGGGGCAGAGCGAGAGGAGATTGTCCACTAGTTAATCGATCAAGAATGGCGTTGTTTCCTCTGATGGATAAAAAAGAAATAGAAAAATAAAGTGCTAAAATGGGTCGTCAAATATACTTTGGCGGCTGTTAATATACCTGGGCAGCCCGTCCAAGTAAAGTCTGTGATTATTACACTGATGCATTTCTCAGCTTTAGGGAGAGCACCATTGATAAATGTTAATCAGAGGAAAGGAAAGCTACATGACTTGTCTGGGAATCCCCAAACACAGTGCACAGACTCAACTAGAAACACTGTTGTAGCTATTCTGGGGAAACAGAGATTAGATGCACCCACCCCCCCACTATAACACGCTCACACGCACGTGCATGCACGCACACACACACACACAGTGACAAAAAATATACATTCATACATACTAGAGTAAAATAGAATAAAGTAGTGCTTCCAATGTTCCAAATAACAAACAATGAATAAACTGTAGGTTAAGGTGCATCTATATTACTATACTATGATAACATCTATGATAATAAGACGGTGTAGTCCCTCATCGCTCGTTTTAAACCTTTTCTACGAAGGTTTTCAACCTTTTCTACGATCTATGATAATCTGTGACGCTATGATAAGAGAGGTCAGCTTAGCTTGATACTGGATTTTTCCAGTGTAACAAACATTTTTGTTAAGGATCCCTTTTTACAGTTATCTCTGAAATTCTTGATATTACCTCAAGTGACTTTATCAAATATGAAATTAAATGCAAAAATGAATATTTTATATTCTCTCTCCCAATGGGTGCCATCCCAGCCATGAAAAATACACTTATTCAACACTAGCTTCCTCCTGATCCCACCTGCATCTAATAAAAGTAAATGGGTGTAAATACAGGCCCAGAAGACAGCACCCTGAAACAAAAAAAACAAAAAACATTGGGATTTATGATAGAGCCCACACAAGGGAGGCTGTCCCTGATTGCATTTCTTGTGCTATGAATTGTAGCTTATCTTTAGATAAGCAGAGACTTTTATCCACTCTAGTCCACTCTTTTAAGAAATAAAGTACTGAATTTGGTCTAATATCAGCTATTGCCAGCATCACTGGTCCAGTCAGATTGTGACACCACCACCAAAAAGAAGCGTTCAATAGCATAGTAGGCTGAACTGAAGGCCGTTGCTACTTTTATGTGTACTATTGCATATTTGCATTACTGTAACTATCACAGAAGCAGTAGGCTTTTAAGCATTAAGCAGAAAATGTTTAGATTTGATTCAAACTTTAAATTTAGTTTTGTTTTCTAAAAGGATCTATCTGCTTGATGAGAAAAGAGACAGAAAAATTAGTAGTAGCCAAACTGAGCTGTAGGATGAAGCGTGTTTGTTTCTTATTCAGTTGTTGAGTAAATGTGAACAGTCTTCTATACTTGGAGTCAAAGCTTAGTGTACCACACTTGACAACAAGCGGAGTGCCTGTAGCATTGTGCTCAGGAAAACAGACTCACCCTCTCCTGCCTCTGGGCTCATCCGGGCGCCGGTGTGGTGGGTAGTCATCTCGGCCATGGCGCTGTCCGATGTTGTCGAGGTTGTCCATGGATCGCGCACGTACGCGATCCCCCATGTACCCTCCACCACGGCGCGGGTAGTCATCACGGTAGTGGCCTTGCTGGGAAACACTGCTGATGGTGCTCATGGCTTCATCCCGGTCATAGACAGTGGCCAGAGGTGGTGGCTGGGAACGACCACCGCGGCCTCGAGGGTCTGAGCTATCGTGCAGTGAACTGACTTCACTCATATTATCCACTGAGGGAGGAAAAACAGAGAAGAAGAGATGGTAAGTAGAGTAACAGAGGAAATAAAATGGCCTGGGTGAAGGATAAGCAAACTAAAGCCCCATTCGGATAGGATTAATATTACAGGGGGAGGTGGGGAATGAAATATTCACTGTGCTCCTCTGTAATTTAACTAGTCATTCTAGACAGCATTTTAACCATCAGGATATTACAGGATGTGGTCTGTGATAGACATTCAGCAGGACAAAGCCAAAAGAGAAAGCCAAAAGCCTCACGGGGGGGGGGGGCAAAGATACTATGTGAGGTGAATTTGAGTCAAAAATTGAACTCCTTCTCAGAGACATAACTGTTATAACACATATTGATAGTGACTTACACTTCCTGAGGATATCATTATATCTGATGTCGATCATGAATAAATGTACATAAATCCACTTAGAAATCATAGAGAAAAGACACTTTCATTTTCAAGTTTTTGCTAATAGCTAATTTGCATATTTAAATGGTGCTAATATGCTAAAATGTAAACAAATATAGGCTAAAAAAAGCTCATAAGAGAATGCCAGTCCCTAGCTACTTGTAGTTGGCATTACATCAGCCCATTTAATGGGCTTTTATGGGGGTTTTCTCTCCTAATTTTTTCTGTCATCATATTGGTTTCCAAATAGGCCTATATGTAGGTGTTAGCATGTTTCCATCTATCAGATTAGCAAAGGCATTTTTAACTTACTCCATTTTCACACAAAAGTCAAATTTCACACAGAGCTGATTAAAAAACAAAAAAAGTAGAAGGACAAGCAGTTCTTCACGCAGACAAAATGCTGAGATTCACTTTAAAGAAACAAGGACGTCACTCCAGATGGGATGCAAATTACAGGAGGACCAGCAAGTTTGCTGAAAAACAGCAGGTAATTGCGGCAGTCATTATTACCCACATACACGCTCCAGATGGGATTAAAATCACTGATCAGGGCAGGTAATGTTAAAATCACCCTACCTCCCCTAGCAAAATAAATCCAGTCTGAATGGGGCTTAAGTGGCTACTTAAAAGGCCCTGCAGCCATCAAGGGGCCCCAAATCACAATCTACAGATGAATTTATAATCCATTTCAGTAAAAGTGAAACAGAGTTCTCTGTCTTTATGTCGGTGTGCACATAACATTACATACTGCTTACGGGTTTCCCCATCACAATCAACTGCTGTCTAATAGGTCCAAGATGTCAGTTTTGTAAAACACAGAATCTGGATCTTTATGGATACTGATTAAACATTACCTCTACCAACAATCGCTCCCACCGTCACTTTACACTGCTTCGTAACAAAGAAAAAATTAGCAAAATTTATATGGTTAGCCAATAATGTAATTCAAGTTCAGAATAACATGGTAACAACTTGTTCTACAAGTCAGTGAAGTGAAACCAAACATGTTGACTGTGGCTGTTTACAGTCAGGAATGTTATATCAGTTAAATGATGGAGTGCATGTCCTTCAGTCCACAGTAATCTGAACACACACACTTTAAAGTCTGTGCCCCGTTCATTCATTCAGTGGCTGTAATGTCAGTTAATTTAGCAGCTCTTTAGTAAAAAAACAAAAGTGGCAGGAATATTCACCATTTTGTTATGTTGTTTGAAAAGCCTTGATTTAGATTAATCTGTGTAAACAGAGAGTACAGCTGGGCGATAATTCAATATTTCGGTTTATTGACTTTCAGTCGAATCATATTGTCAGAAAATCATATCCTATTATTGTCTGAAAAAATTGTGTTGACCAAAGTAAATATTTCAAGGGTTTTGCCTGTTGTAATCCATAAAAATAGAAAACAGTTCAATGCATGTAATTAATTAGATGATTATTTTTATTAATATGTGATTTTGCATTCATTTGCTCCAGTCAGAATGACACGGGTCTATGTTTGATACTGTAACATTTGTATTTTTAAAATGCTGAGGAAGTGGATGTTTTATAAAATGTGCATCATATTCGATATCCTGAGTTTTAATCTGATATACCTATACCCATCTTCCTTAAAGTCATCCCCCTCTTTATAAAATAGAATTGAATAAAATTAGTCTAACTCTGAATTCTCCAACAATTTGGAAGAAACTAGACACAGGCAGTACTTAAGTGGCAGCCTCTAACTCTTGACACCTTTTTAACAGAAGTTGATTTATTTTCTACGACAGTAGCCTGGGGCACAGTTGGCACGTAACTGTGTCCAGAATAGCAGAAAGCAATCAGTCACTCACAGCGGTTGTAGTTGACAGGTCTGGATGGGTCCAATTTGGAAAGCTCCTTTTCCATATAGTAAATGGCACGTGTTGCGTTCCCATCAGGGTCTACCTGGATACGATACCCACTGCGAGCTGGTGAGAAGAAGAGAGGTATCAGCTTCATGCAAATACACTGAATCAATGTGTTTTGAACATTGTGAATAAATCTGATACATTTTAATTTTCATTAGCTACTTGATCCAAATGCCAAAGTTCCTGGATCAAAAAATATATGTTGATCACCTTAAATTATAGATAAGTTTAACAGGGAGAATGTGACTCCTGAAATTTACGTTGCGCAATCCGCTAGAGAGAAGATGTTTAACTCTGTTGGAGTTGTGGCAACTACAAAAACACTGAATATAGCAAAATGGCCAGTGACGGCATGATCATCTAATCACATTCATATGTGCCAGGATATCCTTATGACAGGGACAATGAATAAAACATTAATATGAATAGGCATACAAGTATAATTCAAAAGATTCCTGCACAAACTTTTAATCAATGAGTCACAAAAGCTCACACTCATTTCTTCTAAGTAATAAGGTGGGTGTCATAGGTTAATAAGACAGTAGGGGGCAACAAGAGGCATATACACTCCCTGACAAAAGTCTTGTCGCCTATCCAAGTTGTAGGAACAACAAATAATAACTTGACTTCTAGTTGATCATTTGGAATCAGAAGTGGCTTATATGAAAGGCAAAGGCCTCTAGATTATGCTTATTTTACCAAAATAAAATCTTATCATGCCTTGATATTTAATAATTTTATTAGGAAAGAAAGGTCAGACTTTGCTTAGACAAAAGTCTTGTCATTTAAAGGAAATAATGTACAGTACAGAACATAAAGTCATGGTGCAGTGGAAAAATAATTAATATTGTGTATGACTCCCATGAGCTTGGAGGACTGCATCCATACGTCTCGGCAATGACTCAAATAACTTATTAATAAAGTCATTTGGAATGGCAAAGAAAGCATTCTTGCTGGACTCCCAGAGTTCATCAAGATTCTTTGGTTTCATCTTCAATGCCTCCTCCTTCATCTTACCCCAGACATGCTCAATAATGTTCATGTCTGGTGACTGGGCTGGCCAATCCTGGAGCACCTTGACCTTGTTTGCTTTCAGGAACTTTGATGTGGATGCTGAAGTATGAGAAGGAGCGCCATCCTGCTGAAGAATTTGCCCTCTCCTGTGGTTTGGAATGTAATGGGCAGCAAGAATGTCTTGATACCTCAGACTGTTGATGTTGCCATCCACTCTGCAGATCTCTCGCACACCCCCATACTGAATGTAACCCCAAACCATGATTTTTCCTCCACCGAACTTGACTGTTTTCTGTGTGAATCTTGGGTCCATGCGGGTTCCGATAGGTCTTCTGCAGTATTTGCGACGATTGGGATGCAGTTCAATAGATGATTCATCGGAAAAATCAACCTTCTGCCACTTTTCCACAGTCCATCCTTCCTGCAAGCTGTGGGCCTTGGCAAATGCAACACGATTTTTTAGTTGTCTTCTGTTTAATGCTGGTTTCTGAGCACTAATTCGGCCATTGAGGCCACTGTGTGACAGAATTCGACAAACTGTTCTTGTAGATACAGGGGTTTCTGGTGACCAGTTGTTATGTAGCTCTGCTGCAGTTGAAAAAGGGCTGGCCCTGGACTGTCGAACCAACAAACAGTCCTCTCGAACAGTAGTCTTACGGGGCCTGCCTGACCTGGGCCTGTCATGAACTTCACCTGTTTCTTCAAATCTTTTTCTTATCCTCTCCACTTGACGTTTAGATACATTAAAGATGTCTGCCACCTCAGCAGGAGACTTGGTCTTCAGGCTCTTGATGATCAGCACTTTGGTCTGTGGTTGAATCTTTGGCATGCTGTCAGAGGTCAGGATGCATTTCAAATGAAGGTTGGGTGTGCTGGGGTTCTTCTTCTACACACCTGGGAATGTGTTAATTACAGTATTTGTCACAGGTGATGCTCTAATCTGTGATTGTTTGAATCCTTTAAAGATGTGACAAGACTTTTGTCTAAGCAAAGTCTGACCTCTCTGTCCTAATTAAATAATTAAAAATCAAGGCATGATAAGATTTTATTTTGGTAAAATAAGCATAATCTAGAGGCCTTTGCCTTTCATATAAGCCACTTCTGTTTCCAAATGATCAACTAGAAGTCAAGTTATTATTTGTTGTTCCTACAACTTGGATAGGCGACAAGACTTTTGTCAGGGAGTGTATATATATATATATATATATATATATATATATATATATATATATATATATATATATATATATATATATATATATATATATATATATATATATATATATATATGTGTCAAATATTCAGAACTATGAAACATATAAATAGACTAAGTGGAATATCATAAATATTCTTTATATACAGATTGTTTTTCATGCCATGTGTACATATAGATCCTAGGGGGGGAATTTGAAACAATAAGATAACACTATTGTCCGTTCACACAGAGATTTGTCCTGCATCACAATTACCTAGGCTAGGATGATATCTGAATATATTAAAAAATATCTGTTTTAATAAGTCACCTAATCTAAGGTCCAAATATTGTAATTTCCTTAAAAAAGCATAATAATTGGGTGCAACTCATCTCAAGAATTTTACTATTGAGAAACCACACTGGAAATGACTATAATTATATTTCTATTGTACCATTTGAAGTGTGAAATGCAGGTGGCAAAGCTCCAATACAGAAATACAAACATGGCAATTCCTATAAGTCCCTCCCGCCCCTACTTACTGTGGTCCGCTCCACTGTCTTGGTCATGCAGCAGAGGTAACTGGGAGCCCTGCCCAACTGCACAGACACAACAAAGCAAATTTAAACAATGATTCAACAAAGCTCAACATTAAACAAATTAGGTAGAAGGCTACATTACATTTTCAGTTAACCGACTTTTACTGATAATGCCCACTGAAATTCAACACATGATACAGAAATAAGTCAGAAGTTGCCCTCAAACAGGAAATAACAAAAGTGTGGTAACTTTCACCTGAGCTGGCGCCATCATATTCACGACTGTAACCATTCTGGGGAAGTGGGTGTCCTCCTCCGTTGGGTAAAGGAAGCAGGGGTATACCAGGCTGGTTCATTAGTGGGCCACTGTATGGTGGCTGAGCATACATACTGGGAGCATAGAGGGTGGGAGCATAATGACTGGGCACACCTTTCTTCACCGCTTTTCCTGCCTCATACACTGCGAAATAATGGATAACAGTTGGTTAAAGTGGAAAGAAAACATGATTGTATGGAACAGTAGAAACACCTCATATGGCTTCTGTTGTAAGGACAAAAACTAACACACAGCAACTGCTGAAGGCCAATAATTTTAATAAAAGGGTAAACTTAAAGGAATAGTTCAAAATTTTGGCATAATTGTTTATTTATTCACTGAGTGTTAGATGAGAAGATTGATACCACTCTCTGTCTGTTAAACATTTAGTTACAGCTAGCAGCCGGTTAGCTTAGATTACACTGCACCCAATTTTTGAGACAGTTAAACAATCCAGAGCTGAAATAAGCCGTGAAATTTAGGTAAATTCAGACAGGGTGTTTCCATTTATGTTTACTTTGCATATAAAACTCCTCCCCCATAAAAGCTGAGCACAACAGTACATGATATGAATAAGTGCAGTAAGATTTAGAAACTCTAACCTTTTTAAATGTTACATTCGAGCTGGGTATAGTTTGACATTTTTTATACTTGTGCCAGTGCGATACCTGAGTTTTAGTACTGATAGCAAAACAAGCAAAACAATATATTTTTTGATACTTTAGTTATGAGTGTTTCTATTTTTGTTAAATGTAATCAGACCCCCAGAGCTTAATTTGATCAACACTGTTGTGTGTACACATTGTTGAAGGACAGACGTCGCATGCACCATTTAAAACCTCTTGAGACTGGATTAGTATTTCACAAGAACATAAGAACATGTGTTCTGACTTTTCTTTTCCTTTCCTTTCCTGAACATGTTTTTCAACAAAACCCTTTTTCATTTAACAAAAGAAACCAAATTTCTCAAATGTTTAATGTTATCAAAGAGCAAACAACCATATAAGATATTCGCATACATAATATATAGTTGATCATTTGTGAAATTATGATTTGAATCAGAAACTGATTTGTACGTACATGCTCGTGGGCAGCAGCAGCGGTCGGGGCAACAAGGGCAGCTAACGTAGCAGCAGCAAGTGTGTGGGCAACACTGGCACCAGCAGATCCCAATCAGGAGCAGCAGCAACAGGAAGCCAAAAACCACCAAAACAACAAGGAGCCAGTCTGTGTGGGGCAGCAGAGGGTGCATTAGATACACTTATATCAAAGATTTACATTATTAATCCACAGGATTTGATTTTTCTCTTTTAACAGGTAACTTAATTTTTTCAACAATTCTTTCATATTGATACAACAGGGAGATTTACGCATCAAATTTAAGTTAGTTTGCAGCCCTGAAAAACAGATACAGTAGTCTACAGATTATATAGATATTGGCTTTTTTGTAATAAATCACTGGAGTAGAACAACAGAAATTATGTTTTGGTTGGATTTTCTTATTGAACAGAAAATCTCTAAGGAGTGATATGTCAATGCATCTGTGGAGAACAGTCAAGCAGAAACTAGCAGTAGCTGTTTGTTGCTTGACACACCCAGAGCACCACGGTCATATACCGTAATCATAAACCATGCTGCTTTTTGTTTATAAATGCAAACAACCTGGTTAAATTATTGGGTAACTCTCAGATTTCATTTTTGTTATTGAGTGTTCAGATCAACAAAACATGTTGGCTACAGTGGTAATTTGGGTAAGGTTTTGTCAAACCAGTACAGCTGGTTTGTCCTTGTACCCAGGGCATGATTTCACTCTGCATGTCAGTTCAGGCAGTACATGCCACTTAGCAAAGAGACAAAAACAGCAGTGAGAGGAGAGATACTGTTCGTTCAAATGAATCAACTAAAATGGAAACTGGATGAGCAGAGAACAGCATAAAAAACATTATTTGGCTCTGTACACTGATAAGAAAATGTGTGCTGAATGTCCTTTTGTTGCAACCAGGCAACTACAGAAAGTCACACATGGGAGCAGAGCGATATTAAAGAAAGAAACTGAGGTAGATAAGGAGGGAATGTAAGGTGGAGAAAGTTAAGGATGTAAGTGAATTATAACACAAGCAGAACAGTTGGGTTTGCATAAAGGTATCATTATATTGTTACATTTTCAACAGGATGTTTGTAGCTTAAATGTAGGGGCCTGTTCTCAAGATGAGTCATAGCTGCTTTTTTGTGCACTTTGAGTATGATCTTGGCCACAAAAAAATCTACTGTGTGTCTAAGGCCTAAAGGAAAAATACAAACTTGGGTGACCTCATGCAATCCAGCCGAGGTGTTGGGTTAAAACTACACCTCATTCTCCCTCATATTCTATAAACAAGACAAGCTATAATCAAGGGGCTTGTACTACCTTCCATAACCAGTAAGTCAATGCCAGGCAGGAGGTCAGTAGTATTTGACTTTCTCTCTGTGAAAGAAAGATAAAGTCACAATTACTTTAAAAGTGGTATCGGCCTAATTTTACTGCCTACAACAAATGCCTCTGAAGACTTATTCAGAACCGGGCTGGTGGCAAGTATCCTCTCTGTTGACTGTACAGCTGCCCACACAATAGTTAATCAGCCACTTGCAAAATCTGTCAGGCCAAGTTTATTTGGAACATTTCTTCTTGAAAATCTTATGTGTAATCAGATGTGTGTGAATGAGGAAGAAAATATGAAAGGGGAATCAGAGCGAAATAGAAGAAGCAAATTGTGTGCATATATGCGTATCAGACTGTGACCATATACGCCTACGAAGATAACTTACCGAGAACAATTAGTTCTGTGTAGTCTTCACCGTTTCCTGAAAGGTCCTGCGAAGAGATCACAGAACAGACGTAGACACCGCTGTCACCCCATGCCGTCTGAGCAATATTCAGGTCTGCATCTGTGAGAAACAATAGATCCAGGGGGTTGATTTTTGTTTTAAAGTGGCTACAGTATTTTTTATTTACTATCATTACAATGTTATAATAGTGGGATCTGATAATAATACTTGTTAAGTTGCAGTATTTTGACATCTTCAACAAGAAAAACTACCCATTTTGAGTGTATGTGTATTCTCCTACACTGAGGCCTCTTTGTTTTCCAACCCCATTGTAGCCTCACTATATCTTTATCAGTATTGTCTTGGTCTTGATGGAAAGACTCTTGGCCTCAAGTTTTTTTCTCAGCTTGCCTTTATTTTGATTAATTGAACAATGACAAACAATGCACAGATCCTAGTAGTGTGGTTACACTAACAAATTTTCTTTTAAACCAGGTACTTTGCTTGGTCCACTCCTAAAAATGCCATTTTCCACACACATTTACAAGAAGGGAGCGTCAGTTAACTCCTAAAAATGCAAGTTTCCCACATTTTTACAAGTGAAAATTAAAAAACAGTAATGTCTTTGTAAAAAGCTAGGCTGATCTGGCCAATAGTTAATAGAGAGAAGAATGGGTGTTTGTCAAAAAACTAGCATGAAGTTGACAAAGACTGTTAGGATTACTGTAAAGCATTACACAGCGGTGTGTGAATGCTTGTGTGTTGCGAGTAAACATCTCTGCCCTTGAGCCAGGCTGTGTGAAATACAAACTGAAGTTATTTCTGTTTGATAGTGGTGGAAAAGAAATGTCACTGCACGCCAGATGTCAACAGGCACTCACAAGGACCTGAACTGAGCCTTGGCACAATTCAATCTGGACCTAAGGAGGTGGATCTGGCAGTTTTCCCACCCAAATCTGTTGATACAGTACATACATTTTTTTTAACTTAGTATTAATGCAGGTTTTGTTAAAGTTTTTAGAAAATACCTATCATAAGTAATCATGATACTTTTATTCTGTTGCAAATTTCCCAGCTACGTCACTGAACTGCAAACTTTCTATGCATCCGGTCACTGTCTGAGATCTTCCAGCAAGGCTTTCTTTTCTGTACCTGCAACATATCTAAAATCTCAGGGTAATGATGCCTTTGTCATTAAAACCCCAAATATTTGGAATGACCTCTCGGAGATCAGGATAGCAACTTTATTGATAACTGTTAAATCTCAGCTAATGCATTAACCTTACTTACTGAACACTATTAACCTTACTTACTGAACACTAGTCCATGTATACTGTAACTGTGTTGATATATTTTGTGTGATATTTTAATACCATACTAATATATATTAATTCCTATATTTTATCTTGTTTTATTGGTATTGACACCATTTTTAATCTTTCGTCAGCCCGGTAAAATACTTTGCATATTGGCCTTTGAAGAGTGCTAAAGTGATGATAATGATTTTCTCAACTGTATCAAAGTGACACTGAGAAACAAATATGCCAGCTGCACAGTGTGTGTGTGTGTGTGTGTGTGTGTGTGTGTGTGTGTGTGTGTGTGATCATGGCAAAATGTGGTCCTGGAGAACCCCACTGTAGCAGGAACTAGCACAGAAGCAGTTTTGAGTACACTGCCAGGTGTTTATATGTCTGTCTGTCTGTGAACAGATATTGTCAATGCAATAGCGTCACAACCGTGCAAGATGCAGTCATGAAACTTTACAGGTGAGTAGCAGAGATCAAAATAAAGGCTGAGTTCGAAGATGGGTGTGGTCTGAGCAAGAGCGCCGGATGTAGCGTTGGTAGGAAGTAGGGAAGGGTCAATTGGCCCCTCCACTATACACTCATGGTCCACATTCGTTCTAATCGACACATAATTAATACCGTCTGCAATAGCACATTCCTGTCCGTTACAGAATAGCGACTTGGCAGCAGTGTGTAGCTTACAGGAACTTGAGCAGGGTGAACACTTGCTCATGCAAAGTCCAGTCATAAATCCACTGCTTTCAGGATGTTTCTTCTCTTTTTATGTTCCTCTTGAGTATGCCACCCCTGCATTTAACTGCGCATGTTGAAAATATGAGTATGTGACAATTTGTCTTTCTATGACTATAACATCAATCCTTCCTTCCACGTGGACACATTCACGCTAATTCAGTTTGAGAAGCAGATCTACATAGAAATGAAAGTGGGAACAAGTCATACAAAGCTCTGACGTAGTAAGAAACTAGTGTATATGCAATTTACAGATTAAATATGGAGGGAAGAAACAATTAATGACTTAGTAGATGTAAAAATCATTCACCACCCTTGACTTACTTGATGCTAAGAATTCAGTTTTCAAAATACATTAATTCTGGATTTTTAGTTCCAAGTCTGTAAAATAAAGTTGTGGTTTTAAGCCTAAACTTTTCCCCCCCACAATCGAGTTCAAATGCAAATTCAAGTCATTTCTATGAAGGAATAAAACATGAAATTTAACAACTTTCGCATATTCTCTTGATTAAGTGATTAATCGTTTGGTCTAGAAAACATAAAAAAAGGTGAAAAGTTACAATTTCTTAGAGCTCAAGATGATCTCCTCAAATGTCCTGTGTCCAATCAACAGTAAAAACTCAAAAGATATTCAATTTAGTATAATGTTAAGAAAAATAAATCTTATTTTACCTGTCCAGTCAAAAAAATAAATAAATAAATCACACCCAGTCTTTGAAATCCCATTCAGACGTATAGTAAAGTGTAAGTTTTGATCAACTCACCGTTTATGAAGCTGATCTTGCGACCCTGGTAATCTGTGCCGAGGGTAACAGCATTTCCTTGCTTGGAGGCCACTATGCGCACTGTCCTCTGGCTGTCGGCGCACTCGATGTTGGCGTCGTAGTTGGGGTTGTTCTGAGACAGGATGTTCTCTGCACTGCTGGGATTAAATGCAGCCTGGATGGGGTCCCGACAATACGATTTGTACTTCCACGTGACAACAGGAGGCTGAATGGCTGTTGTCTGGTAGTTACAGGTGAGGGTGACGGGCTGGAAGAGGATGACAATGTACCTCTTTGTGGGGCACTGAACTGAGATGGCCATGGCGGACTCTAGAAAGAAATTAAAAATACTGGAGATTTAAATTGCTGAGAGGTAAGTGACAATGATGATTATTATTATTAAAATGTTACTCACATTTTGTAATATTGTGTAAAGGTTTCTGATTAGTCTACAATACCCCTAGGGCGTGGTATATGACAAACAATATTTCCTCACTGCTAGTATCACTGAGAGTGGGTGTGATGAGTCACTTCAGACGGGCTCTGTGTTTTCAGCCTGACCATTTCAGCCATGTAAGTTATGAAGCTATGCATACTTTGTGTGCTCTGAGAACAGAGGAACAATCTATACCAGGCTTTGGTTTACCTTTGGTCACTGTCAAGACTTGTGGTTTTGGTCTTTTCATGGAATTTGTTGACCAAAATATAGATCATTTCCAGGCAGACATGTTCCTGGAGGTGCTCACTTGTCTGCTGCTTAACTAGATTTTTCTCTCAACCAGCAACTTTTCCCATATGCTAATGTTAAATGTAAAGGCCCTAAAGGGACCATACAATGCTAGATGGCACATTCAGCATTAACTTTTCCAAGCAACATTAACAAAGAACTACAAAGACACTGTGTAACCATGAATTGCATATTCTGTGTACAGGTTTTGTTTGCAGACATTATAGCATGTAACTATATTTTCTGCCATAATAAAGTACACCAATGTCAAAGAACATAAAATCATAGTCAGTGGGATTGTGAAGGATCCCAAGGCATTATTTTTGCTATAACAAGTTTGAATCTTCTGCAACTCCAATTCACTAAATTGTGATAGTTATGCTTATTGGAGGTTCTCTGAGGTCTTGGTGTTTATTCAACATTTTCGCAATTTTGGAGGCTGTCGTTTGTGGTGCTGTTGAACTGTACTGTGTTATACTGGAGGGTGTCTCTATCAAATAATTTGTCCACCCCCTATTTCATCTAAAACGTAACTTTGGGTTCCCAGATGGCACATTCAGCATAAACATTTCCTGGCAACGTTTTCCCAACGACATTTTCTTTCATTTGTACACTAAGGAAATATGTCACCTCATTTCATAAATAAAATAATAATGCTGTAAAAACTTTCAATATCCATGTTACAAATCATATTTATTAGTAGGCTATCTTTTGCGATATGCAATTCTGCAATCGCCCATTGTCTTTGTGTTCTGAACAGACTACTCATTTTTAGTTATAACATGTTGTCGTTATATGGTTCAAAAATCGTGTTTGATAAACAGTTCTTTGATAATCTAATGAAACAGTCGCATTAAATAACGCTTTACATAAATATAAACAGCCCAAAAGACGCAGTATTTATCAACGGACTTTTCACGGAAGCGGGCCCACCCTGTTTGGCAAAAAACAAAAACAAACAGTGCAACTTACCTGTTGCCATTAAGGCGGCGATTATTAACGTCCAGAACATTTTTATTCCTCTTTCCTCGGGGTATCAGTCGACTTAGCTTATTATTATTTCATAAAATATAAAACTGCAGGTTATGCATAATATTGCGCTCAACTGTACTTTTCCTCAGCCAGGTAGGGCCAGCTCCATTTTGTCTCTTTGTATGTTGAAGGCGAGGGGAGTACCTGAACGCCCCACGTCAGCAGCACAGCCAACAGGTGAGCTTTCAGAGACAAGTTGCGAAACACAGGGGTGTGTAAATTGTTTTGGGTTGTTTTGTTGGTCGACGGTGGATTTATCACACTACAAGGTCATGGTGGTGAGAGCAGGAGAGAGTTTTAAATTGTGAAAACGTTTCTTAGCCAACATATTTTTATTCGCTAAGATATAAATTTGACCAATAATGTTTCCCCTACCCGCTAGTTGGTACGATCCAGACACTGATAACGTTATCAAAGCACTGTTTGTTAATGTTCAACTCGTTTGTGGGAGCAAAAGTGTGTTTGTGTGCACGTGGGAGTGAATGAGAAGTGTGTGTGTGTGTGTGTGTGTGTGTGTGTGTGTGTGTGTGTGTGTGTGTGTGTGTGTGTGTGTGTGGAGTAAGTAACCAAGTAGGGCCCAGTTCCTGTAGGTGTGTAATTTAACATTTTTACCACTGACTGTTGCCCAGTGGTGGAAGAAGTATTACGATTCCTTTAAAAGTAGGCCTGCTAATATCACACTGTGAAAATACTCCACTACAAGTAAAAGTCTGGCATTAAAAACCTTACTTAAGTAAAAAGTATGTAGTCTAACCTAAGTATTATCAGCAAAAGTTAAAAGTATCAAAAGTAAAAGTACTCATTATGCAGAAAAATGCTCCCTGTCAGTGTTTTACTTATATATGATGTTTCTGAATTAATATTACTGCTGCATTAATAGGTATGTTGCATTTTACTGCTGTAGATGTTTAAGGTTGTGCTAATTTTTACTACTTTATATACTGTTAATATATTAAGTAGTTTAATCTACAGCAATGCATCATATTCTATAAAATCATCATATGTTAGTTTGTAGCATCGCTGTCCTGTGAGAACCCTGTATCTCTAAAAAGTCAACATTTCATGAGCTCAGAAAAACAGCCCTGTTTTCAGCATTGTGACAATGCATTTTCCAGCTAATCCAAGTTTTTTAAATAGGCTAGTTTATTTAGTTTAAAATCACCAAATTTGGAGATACATGGTTTTCACTGAACAGGAAGGGTATGACAGAGAGTCACAGCTCTATTGAGCCATGTATTCCTATAGCACATTTTAACTATTAGAGAAAAAAATCACATCCTGCCCTCAACCGGTACCGATTTATCTTCAAACACAGGAACAGAAACCTGATACATATTTAGACTGCTTTTCTCTTATCGACCTTCTTCAACTAACTTCAACAATTTCTTCATCTAAGCCATCAACCTGTTTTAGAAGTTTTACCCTTAGTTGGCACTTCTTTACTGGATATGATCAATCTGTCTTTATTAACAGGCTATGGCCCACAGTTTAAAACAGCTGTAATTAAACCTCTTTTTAAAAAGCCCACTCTTGATCCAGGGGTTTTAGCCAACTATAGACCTATATCTAACCTTCCCTTTCTCTCTAAGATCCTTGAGAAAGCAGTCACCAATAAATTGTGTGACTTTCTAAATAACACTAGTTTATTTGAGGATTTTCAGTCAGGATTTAGAGCGCATCATAGCACAGAGACAGCACTGGTGACAATTACAAATGATCTTTTTATTGCATCGGACAATGAACTTGTCTTTGTACTTGTCTTGTTAGATCTTAGTGCTGCATTCGACACCATTGACCATCACATCCTATTACAGAGACTGCAAAATTTAATTGGCATTAAAGGAACCACACTAAGCTGGTTTAAATCCTATCTATCAGATCAATCTCAGTTTGTACATGTTAACGGTGAACCCTCCGTGCACGCCAAAGTTAGCCACGGAGTTCCACGAAGTTCTGTGCTTGGATCGATGCTATTCACCTTATATATGCTTCCTTTAGGCAATATTATTAGGAAACACTCCATAAACTGTCATTGTTATGCGGATGATACCCAACTATATCTATCGATCAAGCTAGATTAAACTAATCAGTTAGCTAAACTTCAAGCATGCCTTAAGGACATAAAAATCTTGGATGACCTGCGATTTTCTGATGTTAAACTGAAGTTATTGTGCTTGGCCCCAAACACCTCCAAGACACATTATCTAAAGATATAGTTACTCTAGATGGCATTGCCCTGGCCTCCAGTACCACCGTAAGGAAACTCAGTTATCTTTGATCAGGATTTATCCTTTAACTCCCACATGAAACAAACTTCAAGGACTGCCTTCTTTCACCTATCTAACATTGCAAAAAGCAGGCACATCCTGTCTCAAAATTATGCCGAAAAAGTAGTCCATGGATTTGTTACTTCTAGGCTGGATTATTGCAATTCCTCATTATCAGGCTGCCCGAATAAGTCCCTTAAGACTCTCCAGTTGCAGAATGCTGCGCCATTTGTACTGGCAAGAACTAGGAAAAGAGATCGTATTTATCCAATATTAGCTTCTCTGCACTGGCTCCCTGTAAAATCCAGAATAGAATTTAAAATCCTTCTCCTCACCTACAAAGCTCTTAATGGTCAGGCACCATCGTATCTTAAAGATCTCATAATACCTTATTACCCAGCTAGAGAACTGCGCTCCCAGAATGCAGTGTTACTTGTGGTTCCTAGAGTCTCCAAAAGTAGAATGGGAGCCAGAGCCTTCAGCTATCAAGCTCCTCTCCTGTGGAATCAGATCCCAGTTTAGGTCCAGGAGGCAGACACCATCTCCATATTTGTAGGCTTAAGACTTTCTCTTTGATAAAGCTTATAGTTAGGGCTGGCTTGGGTGAGTCCTGTACCATCCCTTAATTATGCTGCTATAGGTCTAGACTGCCAGGAGACTTCCCATGATGTACTGAGCTCCTCTCTCCTCCTCTCCCTCATCTGTATGCATTTTTATCCCATTAATGCATGTTACTAATTCGGCATCTTCTCTCTCCCGTAGTTTTGTGTTTTCTCTCCTCTCTCCTTTTTGTGGGCCACCTGCTGCCCCCGTGTTCCTGCTCGACAACTGCTACAACAATTGCTATTATTAGTATTATTGCTATAATTCTCATTATTATTCCTATCACTATCATTCCTATTATTATTACTCTATTAATATTAATATTACCACTACCATTACATTATTACTATTTTAAAATTCTAGGTGGAATTTGCATTGTGCAGAGTATATTTACACTGTGGTATTGCTACTTTTACTTAAGTTAAAGATCTGAGTGCTTGTTCCCCCACTGAGTAGTGGTGTCTGTGTTATAAATTGAGAGAACCACACGTTGTTTAAAGCCATTTTTTATTAGGATGGCAGGTACATATATTCATTAGGCCATTTTTGCAGAAAGCTCACAAATTTCAAACATCATTATCAGCTATCAAGCAGAGCTGGAAGCTGATTAGTCAAAATAAGCGATTACTTGATCGAAACAGGAATAATCTGCAGTTATTTTGGTAACTGATCAATCATTTAAGTAATTTTGGAAAAAAAAGGCCAAAAGCTCACGATAGTTCCAGCTTCTCATGATTTGCTGTTTGTCTTTGTTTTGTGTAATAGTAAACTCAATATATTTGGGCTTTTGAGTGTTGATTGGACAAAACAAGCAATGTGATGACATCACCTTAGGCATTAAGAAATTGTGATGTTTTTTTCATTTTTGGACAATTTATAGACCAAACAATTAATTGATTAATCAAGAAAATAATCAGCAGATGAATCAATAATTAAATCAATCATGAGTTGCAGCTCTGTTATCAGCAATTGTCCCAAAGAGTATACAATAAAAAATACCCTTCACAACTATTTTCTATATGATATCTACAGTATATGGCAGCTAAAGCTAGAGATTATTAAATGGAAATAAAATGGCATGGCAAGAGAATGGCCTCTGCTGTCTTCTTCTTAATCATGCAGTATTCTTCACTGTCAACCATTTTCAGTCCTATTTCAAGAAAGAAAAAAAAAAACATGATCTCAATGTGTAGTGTGAATATGTTGAGTTAAAAAATATTCACAGTCCAATAGTGGACCTCCTGTATGTTTGGAATTAATATTTGAAATTAATGTTTTACAGCAACTCAGATTCAAGTTAGAGTGAGACTTTGTTTAACATCTGTTTAGGTGAGTATGAATGATTTTGTCCTAAAATTGTTTTTTCATATTTTTATTGTAATGTTTTCTATTTCTATTTCTGTTTCTTGACTTTGCAGTACTTGCTTTTTATTTTTTATTTCCTCTTACTATGTTAATTGTTATGCATCAAATACCAAGGCAAATTCCTTGAAAACCTATTTGGCAATAAACCTGATTCTGATAAAGAAATGGAATAAATTAAAACAGACTGCACCTACCTGTTTTTTCTGCCAGCACTAAAAGGAAAGAATAAAAAACTGATTTAAATAGTGAAATGTGACATACCATAACCAAAACATACATCATTGTATCCTTTGAATGGCACTGAATACATTTTATTTGGGAATATGTAATATATAATCACTTCAGTGACTTATGCAGACTTACACGGATCACCAGTGCTGTCACCACAATCAAAAAGACGACTGCAAAATGAAAACACGTGGCTGTCATGTTGGGTCAAGGCAAACAAATCTGGCTTTTTTAAAAGTCATGCAGTTCATCAATGTCAGTATTAAACTGACAGTCAGTGCTTGTGTTACATACCAGCGCTAAGGATCAATCCAACATATCCACGGGTCTGCTGCTGTACACCTAAACACAGCAGTAGCAAAGTCCACAATAAGAGCATGTTGTAGCCTACATTTACTGTAAATATTAAAGAAGAGCAAACAGCACCTTCAAACTACAACAGTCCTGCAATAAATCCTACCTTCATAGGTTATTATGTTTTAGAGATTGTGTGTTTTTTCAATTGCATCGTCATTTTGGAGGATGTAGTTTGTGGTGCTGTTGAATTGTATTGCATTATACAGACATGTCTTTCTGTTATTTAGCCTAACAAATTAAATAAATAAAAAAATGTTTTAAACATTTGGCTGCATCAGCCTCATGGGACGTCAACCTCTTCTCTCTCCTCTTTTCAGCACCACCTTTATGTCTCTTTTTATTTGTCCACCTTGCTCTACTCCACTTTTTATCTATGTTATGTCACCACTTTAAGGAAAGGGGCGGGGCCCAGGCAAAATTAGAATCAACTGGACCAAAGGTAATTGGCTGGGAGAGAGAGGCTGACAGATGTAATACCCAACCGCAGTGGGACAGCCACACTGGTGCATAATCATGTGCCGACAACGCATCTCTCTCCCTCCTGTTTTTGTTTTTTATCAATGCAATGATGACCAGTTCTGAGCAGCCCAATAATAGTCAGGCAGCCCTTCTGGCATTTGCCCAATTTCCAGGTAAACTGGCAGCTGAGTGTATAATCTGGTGGGAGGTGAGCCAGTTTAAAGATTAACAAACATAGACTGCCTCAGATAACGTCACTTTTATGAAATAAAACATTAAATTTTATGGGAAAAGAGCAGAGGTACCTTTTCATAGAGAAATTGGCATATACTGTATTTTGTGACTGTGACTAGTGTTTAGGCAGCCATGTTTAATACAATCATGTAATACATACAGACTGAAGAGATGTTTAAGATCTGTCCTCCATCACTATCTTCCAACTCCAATCCTCCAACGTCGTCCGAGCAGATGATGGTGATCTTGAGTTGGTCACGGCACACAGCACAACTCTTAGGAGTAGGTGGAGAGATTTCAGAACATCCTGGAAATGTTTGATTGAGGTCTCTTTTGTAGACAGGAGTGTCATAAGTGCTAGATATGGTCATCAACTTTAGACATCTGTCCTTGTCCATGCAGGTAAAACACTTAACTGTGGTCAAAACAGAGAAAAACATTGATGAGTAACATGTTAACAGCTAAAGAACTCCGAGATGTAAATGTGTGTAAATGTAAATTTCAAAGGTTTACAAAATGTCTTAACTTACGCTTTTGGTCTGCTGCTGGTTGAGCACCTATGGCAGATAATATATGGAAAATATCAAGCAGTTTAAAAAATACTGTGAATTATTAGTCAAAACAGCTCAAATTCAAGACAATTAAACCTAAAGTAATTGGCCGGGAGAGAGAGGCTGACAGATGTAATACCCAACCGCAGTGGGACAGCCACACCGGTGCATAATCATGTGCCGACAACGCATCTCTCTCCCTCCTGTTTTTGTTTTATCAATGCAATGATGACCAGTTCTGAGCAGCCCAATATTAGTCAGGCGGCCCTTCTGACATTTGCCCAATTTCCAGGTAAACTGGCAGCTGAGTGTATAATCTGGCGAGAGGTGAGCCACTTTAAAGATTAACAAACATAGACTGCCTCGGCTAACATCATAGAAATTAAAAAAACTCTTATATGAAATAAAACATTAAATTTTATGGGAAAAGAGCAGAGGTACCTTTTCACAAAGAAATTGGCATATACTGTATTTTGTGACTGTGACTAGTGTTTAGGCAGCCATCTGCTAACTGAACTGATCATGAGACAGGACATAACCCAAAGTATGAGTGGTTAACCACCTCGGCTAAACATGTGGGGAAAACCCTGATAACTGTTCTTTCAACATCATTCAGATTATATTTCAATGAGTAGTTCGGAGTAGGAGGAAATATTGTCATTTCAGTGTTGTTGATACAACAGTTTTATGTAGCCCCAATGTTTGAAAAACTTTTTAACCACATTAAGCTCAGTTTTAACCTAGATTTCTAGACATATTTTGACCAGCAAAGATTTATGTTTAATACATCTATGTAATACATACAGACTGAAGAGATGTTTAAAATCTGTACTCCATCACTATCTTCCAACTCCAATCCCCCAACGTCGTCCGAGCAGATGATGGTGATCATGAGTTGGTCACGGCACACAGCACAACTCTTAGGAGTAGGTGGAGAGATTTCAGAACATCCTGGAAATGTTTGATTGAGGTCTCTTTTGTAGACAGGAGTGTCATAAGTGCCATATATGGTCATCAACTTTAGGCATCTGTCCTTGTCCATGCAGGTAAAACACTTAACTGTGGTCAAAACAGAGAAAAACATTGATGAGTAACATGTTAACAGCTAAAGAACTCCAAGATGTAAATGTGTGTAAATGTAAATTTCAAAGCAAGGGTGCTTTCAAATTCTTGCTATGATATGATTTTAAATAACAAAATCACTGCAGCTTGGTTCAATCAACAGGTTTACAAAATGTCTTAACTTACGCTTTTGGTCTGCTGCTGGTTGAGCACCTATGGCAGATAATATATGGAAAATATCAAGCAGTTTAAAAAATACTGTGAATTATTAGTCAAAACAGCTCAAATTCAAGACAATTAAACCTAAAGTAATTGGCTGGGAGAGAGAGGCTGACAGATGTAATACCCAACCGCAGTGGGACAGCCACACCGGTGCATAATCATGTGCCGACAACGCATCTCTCTCCCTCCTGTTTTTGTTTTATCAATGCAATGATGACCAGTTCTGAGCAGCCCAATAATAGTCAGGCGGCCCTTCTGGCATTTGCCCAATTTCCAGGTAAACTGGCAGCTGAGTGTATAATCTGGCGGGAGGTGAGCCACTTTAAAGATTAACAAACATAGACTGCCTCGGCTAACATCATAGAAATTAAAACACTTTTATGAAATAAAACATTAAATTTTATGGGAAAAGAGCAGAGGTACCTTTTCACAGAGAAATTGGCATATACTGTATTTTGTGACTGTGACTAGTGTTTAGGCAGCCATGTTTAATACATTCATGTAATACATACAGACTGAAGAGATGTTTAAGATCTGTCCTCCATCACTATCTTCCAACTCCAATCCTCCAACGTCGTCTGAGCAGATGATGGTGATCTTGAGTTGGTCACGGCACACAGCACAACTCTTAGGAGTAGGTGGAGAGATTTCAGAACATCCTGGAAATGTTTGATTGAGGTCTCTTTTGTAGACAGGAGTGTCATAAGTGCTAGATATGGTCATCAACTTTAGACATCTGTCCTTGTCCATGCAGGTAAAACACTTAACTGTGGTCAAAACAGAGAAAAACATTGATGAGTAACATGTTAACAGCTAAAGAACTCCAAGATGTAAATGTGTGTAAATGTAAATTTCAAAGCAAGGGTGCTGTCAAATTCTTGCTATGATATGATTTTAAATAACAAAATCACTGCAGCTTGGTTCAATCAACAGGTTTACAAAATGTCTTAACTTACGCTTTTGGTCTGCTGCTGGTTGAGCACCTATGGCAGATAATATATGGAAAATATCAAGCAGTTTAAAAAATACTGTGAATTTTTAGTCAAAACAGCTCAAATTCAAGACAATTAAACCTAAATAAAGAAATAAATACAGGGATGCATTGCACATGGTTGTGTGACATTGAACTATATTGACACCACATACCAGGAAAGCCCTCAGAGACAGGAACACACATGAATACCATCCAACATAGAAGGTACACTGGAAACACAGACCAAAAGACAAATGAATTATAATAAAATAATACAAAATGTATTCTCATCATGAAGTAGTGATATTACACTCCAAGATGGCATTGATTACTGTATATCATAACTGAGATACAGGAAAAACATGATAATTATACACTCAGTGGCCACTTTATTAGGTACACCTGTACAATCTAATGCAATCCAATACAGCTACTCCATACAGTTACTTAATGCAATACTGTTCTGCCATAATGTCTACCTTTATGATGCCTATAACCAGCCAAAAGACCTTTTTTCAAACACATACGCACAAGCACACTCATGTTTACACTCAGCACCAGCCACTTTGCCACATGGCATATTACTTGAACATCTTTGCATCACTATTTGCACTATATTTGTTATTACAGTTTTTGTTTTTGATCTGTGCCTTATTATTGTCCCCTTAACTGAAATATTTAAGTTCTAGCACTTTTATAGTATTGTTTTTTTATCCTATAGTATTTTTAAACCCTTGTTGTTGTTCTTTTAGTGCTTACTGAGAGAAACAGCATTTCGATCCTCTATATGTCCTGTACATATAATAACAACTTTTTTTGTATAGCACCTTTCTAAAAACAATGTTTACAAAGTGCTTTACATACAGTAAAACCCAAACAGTGGCAACACAGAATTAAAAAAAAGCTAAAATATGGCAGAACTAATAATAAAGTTGACTTTGAACTATAATATATAGTATTTTCTGACAGTCATAGAGTATTAATTCAATTATGTTTTAGCATTGAGGTCATAGTTAGTGTCAGTCTTGTACTGAACTGCATTATAATGAGAAATGTTTCTAATATTCTGCCACCCTTGTGTATGTTAATCGGGAGGACAAAAAAAATTGAAACACTTCTCAATATAACATAGTCCAGTACAACACCACCTTCAACTATGATCTTAATTACTAATCTTAATTAATCTTATCTTAATCTTACACATTTCTGATAATGTCAACAAAAACTGAACATTATAAGCTAAAGGTAGAATTTGTGGCACAGCTGTTGTATTAAATTGCAATAGATTGTACAGGTGTACCTAATAAAGTTACCACTGAGTGTCAGTTAATAAAATTTTATTCCATGTTATTTATGATAAAAATTTGTAAAGATATAATATGCTCAATAAATGCGTTGATTATTTAAGATGAATACTAATTTAAATTTAATTACATTTCCGGTTCTTCCCAGCAGCTCTTTTCCTGCGGTGGTTGCTGTTTCTCCCTTCTCCAGCAACCAGTAATGGACCTTTTGGTTTTACCCCGGTGTCCATCTTGGTGTCCATGATGCAGCTATCCTCTGTTACCACCTCCTTGTCTGGCTGCCTCTCTGTAATGGCTTTTGTTCCGGGTAAAACCATGAAATTGTCCTCTTCCGGACTGTTCTCTGGCAGGGCTATCAGGGTGGCTTGTGGTGGAAAGTATTTAGTTTGAACCACAGCTAGAGTGGGCGGTTTTAAGAACCCCTCCTCAGCAGACACAGGGTGCAGCTCTGCCTTTGGACCAGCAGCATTCCAAAACTCTGATGGGTTTGACCAGATCTTACCTATCTTCCAAGGGCGCTCAAAGAGGTCTAGTTCCCCTTTAGGAATGGGTATGACTAAGCTGCCTTTATCTGATACAGGAAAAGCACTTTCATTGTAATTTTCACTGAACTTGTGCTCCATGTTGGAGGAGAGGCCAGCATCACTGTAATATGAAAAAAAAGCTTCCTTTAGAAAATACAAAATTGCTGGTACTTCCAAAAAAATAAATGTTAAATAAATGAACAATAACAAATTATCATAGTTTACCCACATTAATGGAAACAAATACAGTAAGCAGCTAACATCAAAACAACTCCAGCGATCACTGGTTGAGCAATGCATTACATGCCATTGAGATTAACCTGTCCAAAGCTTATATGTTGATATTAAAGGATAATAAAAGAGAAAAGAGTGAAAAACATACCCGCTCTCCTGGGTGTGTAGGTCCTGGCCACCTTCAAGTGTAAAACACAAAAACAGTAAAACTACTAATAATAGATAATATTTACAAAACATTAAGTTTTTTCCTTTACTGATTAGATTCAATTACCAGAAAAAAATACTAGTCATGCATATCGTTTGCTTACTTTTTAAAATAATCTCTTCAGCTGATAAAAAGTCTACACTCTTATGTTAATTCCTGACAATGAAATACAACAATAATAGTGATACAGTTTGATAAAACTGCATAAAAGCAACACAGCTGCCCGTAGGAATGTAACTGCACCATACAGCAACACGAAGTAATCGTGCTGTTGAATATATAAACAAAATAATTTCTTTAGTCACAGAAGTTAATAAAACCTGCAATGTGATCAAAAGCTACATGAGTTCAGGCCTGAGAGGGCACATACTGAAATCCTGTCAAAGCCGGTTTGCAGGCCTACAATGAATGAGCATGCAGCAGGCCCTTAAAGATGAGCACTGTAAAAAGCTTTCCTGCTGCCCACCTAAAGCAATCAAATGATGGAATTTAAATAAACAAACTTACTTTCTGACCGAGGTTGTAAAAAATAATCCGTTGGGTGGGTCATTGTTGTCAAAATGAGAAAGAGCACAGAAGATAAGCTGCTGTTGGGGACTTGACTTAAAAGAAGAGCAATCCAGGAAATAAGTGGCAGTTACATGACATGTTCCCGTGCTGTTCAAGATCTCCATCTGGTGGACGAAATTTTAATGTAGACGCCTTCTCCACTCAGGCTGATGCAATTTACATAGAATTGGTTTTGTTTTGAGTTCCTCAGAGGATTGTGGATTTTTCATCAACAACACGTTTCATAATGTGTGACAAAACGGACGAAAGTGAAAGTTTATACCTGCCATTAAAATGTGTCTTGGAAGATCACAAGTAAACTGCTCTGAACACACATATGTAAACCTACCCCCAATATATTTGTAGACTTTTTATTGTACTTTGAACTCAAACGTGTCCCTAATTGCATTAAAGCACCCAGTGAATCATATGTGGCATGACAAACCCCAAACATCCTCTTTCTCTCTATGTCCTGGCCTACTTTTGTTAATCCCTTTCGTTTTCATTTTGTTGTTTTCACTCCATGTGCATTTCTTCTGTCAAGAAGTGATTGCAGTTTATCACAGATTAAAAATCAAACAGGAGGAGATGGAAAGAAAATTCCTGTCACAAGTGGTCATTTGAGATCAGGTCCAAATAGAGCAACTGAGAAACACAGAGAAGAAACAATGTCACCATTGTCATCAGATTGACAACTTCCTATTGAATCATCATCACTAATGCAGCTGAAATTGTTTCATTATGATCTATTTCCAAACTGTGTAAATCTGTAGCATAGTCCACAGCATGTTCCTGATTTCATGAGATAACTGACACTGTTCTGCCAGGCAGGGCCTTAACCAGGATTTTAAAAATAAAACAAATAAAAACACTTATGAATTAACAAAAATGACTGAATAATAAAAAGGTAAGAAAAAGTTAGGAAAAATGCAGATTAGTCCACTGTAATGGCAATTTCTTCGGAATGAAGAAACACTCAAGGCAACCACTTGTCTTTCTGTAGGTTTACTTCAAGCGTCTGCAGACGGACTCACAGCAGCAAAACGTACATCAGTATAATCTGCTCTGAATGAGTACAGAGGAAAAAGAGCATCAGTTATTTATCCAGTCTTCAGGGTCAGGCTCCTCAACCCGGGGAGAAGAGTGTCCCAGAAGTCTGGACATAACAGTCACTAGGATGTTTTGTAGTTCCATGTCATCATTATCAGTGTACTGTTCTCATCACGCAGTCCAAACAATCCTACACAGATCAGGTATTGACGCCAAACAATTATGTATAGCATCAGTATGTTATTATATCAGAGTCCATTTGTTCTTGCCATTACAGTCCCCCCTATGCACTCCCAAACCAAAAAAGTCTCTAAAATGATTTAACAAGCAACGGCCCAAATACAGACTGGGAGGGGGGGGTTGTTTTCTTCACTCAACCTTGACTAACCTGAATTAAATATTGTTTAAAAGCACAAAACCTCACAATTCTATTCATGTGAACTATTGTAATCCCAATATCACTCTGACAGCAGTTGCTGTGGTCACAGAAGTGCATACAAAACAGGACAGTACAAGTGAAATAAAAAACTTTACATTTTACCATTTTTGTACATCAGTACATTTTGTTTGGTATCACTTTTTGACATGATAAATGCCAAACTTGTACAATATTATTATGAAACATATATATTAAGATGTCCGAACAAATTAAAGATAGGCTATTATGGAACACAAGAATTGTCTAGACTTGGGGTCCCTCCGAAAATACTCTTAAAAAATGAGAATCCAAGACATCAGACATAAATGTAGTGCAGAAGATATATATATATATATATATATATATATATATATATATATATATATATATATATATATACAGAGATATATATATATATATATACTGAGAGAGAGAGAGAGAGAGAGAGAGAGAGAGAGAGAGACGTAAACAGGTAGTAACATTAAGTAAAAGTAGTATAAAGGTAAAGTGTCCCAGTGTGGTGCAAATAACAGTAAGTGACAGTAATGAAAGTTCAACAGTGTTATGGCCTGTGGGATGAAGCTGTCCCTGAACCTGGTGTGTGGTGCTATGGTACTTTCTGGGGTAATTAGTGTCTAAGATCCTGTTGGCCTTCTTCCTACACAACTGAGTGTACAGGTCCAAAGACTGATTTAAGTGCTGTGAAAGCAGGAAGCTTGTATTACTCATTGTTTCACCACCTTTTTGATGTAATGAAACTGCACCACTTGAATGAGACTCTCTGAACTGCCCCTCAATGAAATGTCATATCTGGGGGAAAATAAGAGAGAGGGTAGAGCCAGCAATATTGCCAGCCAGTCACAGTAGCAGCATTCACAGTAGCATTCACAGTTTGTGAATAATGCGACAAACAGCCTATTTCATTGAAACTGGGTATGGAACTGAAACAACCTTTTGTGGAAAAAAATGTCACCCATGTGCTTCATATACATACAGATGGGAAAAAGTGCCAACCATGAACCACAACTTCCTCCATTCATGCCCAGCCCTGTCATTCCCCTTCTCTCTCCCCTCATATCCTGTATATCATATACTGTGTTTCTCTAATAAAGACATACAATGAGCAAAATACTTTAAAGAATATATAGATAAATTAAATTCTGACCTGGCAATGGTGCTAGATTAAAAAGTTAAGGGATCACCAAAGTTACTACAATTCATCCTGAGGGGAACATGAATGAACCAAAAATAAATGGAAATAGTTGTTGAGACATTTCAGCCTCATGGTTTTGCTAAAGGAAATGTCAGGGGATAACCAACATCAGAGGGATTCCTCTGGGTACCACGAATGTCTGTACAAAGTTTCATGGCAATCCATCCACTAAGCAACATGTCATCTAAAATATACGACAAAAGACGTTGTTGCTTTTAAGTGTCTGTGCCCATGGGCTCATTGTTTCATAATCTGTCCATGGCTCTGACATACAGTCCAACTAACCATTGTATTAGGGCTATTATATTAGATTGTATTATATGTCTTGCTCCTATATTTTCCACATGGTCATAACAGTGGGAATACCCTCTCTGCGTCAATGCAGCCTCATCCACAGAGTCACATGTCCTTCTGTTTATCGACATTTTCTATTCTCATTGGTTCTACAGTACAGTACAGTTTACAGTGTGTTTCTCATTCCTGACCTCCACTCAGACTGTTACAGTACTCAGGTGTGTCTGCTTTGCTCAGGGCCATGGACCAGATACAAGAAGGCGTGGAACAGGTATAAAGACAGACAACTATGTCAACTCATGTTCAGACCTGATGCAGCTGCTTTCCCACTACAGCAAAAAGGTAGGAGCCTGTGAAGATTTCTGTGGAACAACATAGGACAAGATAGAAGTATCCACTTTTAGAAAAGTTGTAGTGTAGTATTGGCTCTGGATCAGCTTGATTGTAGCACTTAAGGAGGTTGTAATTATAGCAAAAATTACAACTCAGAGTAGCTTAAATTTCCAGTTCCCGTCCAATTTTTTCACAATTGAGAATGACTTCCGGATGGGAGCCGAAACGTCTTGATTCTGAAAACAGTGTCCAGATGACTACGACTGAAACCTTTTCTACGATAGAACACTCCTGGACGATTGAGGAACTACACCGTCTATAGCAAAAATGCCTTTGTTAAACAGAATTGTATTTACAGATGAGCCTTTCATGGTTATTATACTTTTTTTGAACACCCTCTGTACTTTATGAATATGAATTGCTATAAGGTGACTGACTGTATTGTATACTGTGACTATTAATTCTCAAGCTATTGGCTAACTTAAACATGACAGTGTGGGTTTTTCTATGTGCTTACATTACAAGCTGCCAACTTTGTACTCCAGCCAATTCAAAGATAAACTTTTTTTTTTGCTCTTGTGGACTTACCAGTTTGTCAGCTTTTTAATCTTCCTGTTATACAACACACAGCTCAAAGTCTGTGTGAAATGGGTCGCAAAATGCTGACTAGAGATCACTCTTCCGTCAAAATTCTTAAAATGAATATCATGTCTGTTTACATCAGCACATGGGCGCTGTTACTTACACAACAGGCTCAGTTATGGTCACTGAGGTACGCAGCTTGCTTGTACTATTTATTCACGTTCAGGATTCAGGATATCCTGGTTCCAGACTTTTTGAATCATCACCCACACTCTATCTCTTATTTGTTGAGCAATTTAAATATCCATTCCAATTAAGTGAAACAAAATGACATTTCAGTTGGATTATTAGGCTGCGGCGCTTTTCTTTGTAACACAGAATTCCCAGTCTTACTCAAACGGGGTTGACACTCCCTTCCTGAGAATGCTTATTTAATTATATTTAACCCATTCAGAAGCTTGGATGAAAGATACTTGTAGAAACATTTGATAATCCAACACAGTAGCTCTGTGGTTTAGTAGCAATCTGATCACATAATGTTTGCAGTTGGTTTCATGATTTCATTGAGAAAAAGTATTCAGTTCTTTCACTTAAGTATATATAGCAATACCTAAAACTAAAGATACTGCAAGTAAAAGTAAAAGTACTATTAATCTACAGAGTGGCTCTTAAGAGTGTTCTATTATAGTATTAGATTATTAATACTAATGCATTTCTGTGTATGAAGCATTTTAATGTTGAAGCTTGTCGAAGTAAAGCTAATTATAACTACTTTATATACTGTTGGGTAGTTTAATCTATAACAATGTATATTTTATTAGCTGCCAATGTATTTTATATTTAAACCTTTGTCATCAAAGAAACTAGCTCTCAAATAAATGTAGTAGTGTAAAAAACACAGTATTAATCCCTGAAATGCAGTCAAGTGGTTGAAGTATAAAGTAGCATAAAGTGGAAATACTCAAATAAAGTACAAGTACCTCTGAACTGTACTTGAGTGCTTGTGTAAATGTACTTGGTTATTTTTTCCACAATTGAAGACAATCAGAGGTTTTGATTGAGTTTGGTAGCTCTCTAAATAACCTTACGCTGACACAGCTGATGCACACTTTTAAGAGGAATTTAGCTTAATACCTGTTTGGTTGCCTTTATAACCATGATCATAATAATAGCTCCTGTCACAGTCACAAAGTATTATGCAAGCTGATAAAGAGGAAAGTCCCAAAGATCACAACAACATTTACGACACATAGGGCACCTGCATTTACAAACAGGAACAGTGCTCACAAAAAACAGTTTGCAAAAAACTGACTGAAAGAACCGGATATTAATATCCACAGCACCAGAAACCACAGAATGAAAACAGTAAACAAACATTATGGTCTTCACCAAACTGAACATTAACACTGTTTGTTCTGAGCTTTTACATGTTTATAAAAATGACCCTACTCTCACTCTCCAGTCTCCTAGATGGCGTACTCCACTGGCACTCTCGCACAGGGCTGTTTTGGTAAGGTGTACAAGCAGAAGTACAATGATACCTGGGCTGCTATAAAGAAGGTCCCCCAGCAGCTCATCAGTAAGAAGGACCTGGAGAGAGAGTGTGAAGTGTACAAGTAAGTACAAATGGTTTTGTTAATGTTTAGTCTCAAAAATGGCTGAGTAGGTTAAAAAGAACTAGGAAGAAGGAACTACTGAAAAAGCAGAAGCTGATTTCTTAAAATGCTGTGAGGTAAAACACCTAAGTTTCCAAAATGTCAGAAAAAGAAAAGCAGCTGTCTAATCACTAGTGTATTTCTTATGTGGTTATGTGGTTGATAAAGTGGGTGGATATACATCAAGCCAAACATGCAAGATTGAAATTTATGAGTCATACGTCATAATAATAAGATATTCTGCATATTTAGCCATGCTAGCATCAGGGCTCTCGGGATGGCAATCAGTCGGTCCACCACTTTGGTCCAGATTGAAATATCTCAACAACTATTGGATGGATTGCCATGAAAGTTCTTAAAGCCATTCATGGTGCTCGGAGGATGAATACTAATGACTTTGGTGATCCCCTGACCTTTCCTTTAGTCCCACCAGCAAATACAGATATTCCCTTTACTTTTCCTCTAGTTCCACCATGATGTTGACAAATGGTTTAGAGTGAAATGTCTTTATTGGAACTATTAGATGGATTGCCATGAAATTTGGTGTAGACATTCATGTCACCCTCACCATCCCCATCTGTACTTGTTTTATGCTAATTAGCAAATGTGAGCATGCTAACATGCTAAAATAAGATGGCATACATGGTAAACACTACACTTACTTAATATCAGCATGTTACCATTGTCATTATGAGCATGTTAGCATGCCAACGTCAGCGTTCAGCTCAAGTACAACCTCACAGAGTCGCTTATTACTGCTTTAGATTACAAGAAAAAGATTTAAAGTTGTAAAAAGTTTTTAAAAAGTTTTAAATATGAAGTACTTATAGTGTTCTAGGTCTTAAACTTTTTTTGTTTACCCCCTTATTCCCTTTACTTATTCCATTGTACCTACAAGGGTACCCTGTAAGTATTCATTTGGTTCCTTGTATGTGCAAAATATTAACACTGTCATTTGTGGACATGACCAGAGTAAATGACATATTGTAGTAGCTTGTTTTTTTTTTTTGGTTTTTTGTTTGCTTCCTTCAGAGAGCTTGGGTTTTTCTCACCTGACCTAAAGCCCTTTGAGACAATGTATATATTGGGCTATACAAATTAGGATTGGGACCCAAAACTTTACAGGACATTCACATAGAATCTCCTCACCTAAAGATGGAAGATCCCCATGATTTCAAATCTTTCAGCCAACAAATAGTCATTTTGTTTTATTTTCTTTTATGCTGATTGGTCAATTTCTCTTTCTCTCCATGACTTGTTACCACTGATCCACAGCAAGGCAAATCATCCCAACATAGTGAAGCTTCTGGGTAACATAAATCTCAAAGACGGAAAATGGATCATTCCTCTAGAGTTTATCTTCGGAGAGGACTTAGAGACAACCATCTTCAAAGCATCAAAGTCTAAAATACAGGTAAGGTTATCATGACAACAGACAAAAGGCACATGATTCAAGGTGAAATTAAGGATATTAGTTATGGACAGCAGCAAACAAAAAATAGTAAAGCCACATTTGCTTTTTATGAAACTGTGTAAAGCCACAAACACACTACATGAACAAATCTAAATGTGAGTTTGTAGTTTGAAGTCAATGACAGAAATCTAAACAATGTGTTTTCTGTGACTGTAGTCTGCAAAAGTCAGTCCTAGGATGTGTCATGTCTAAAGTGTTTGCATGTGTGTACCTGCCTCACTGATTTCATGTTACACCTTGTTAACTTCAGGAAAAGGGCGTGCAACTCAAAATGAGGAAGTTGATTGGAACATGCGCCTGATATTTGATGCCAGTCCGGCTAAACTTGATCTCAAAATTTCATCTCTACAGTTGACTCCAGCTAATAGAGGCACTATCATCATCGGCATGTGTGAAGGGCTGCTTCACCTCCACTCCAAAGATATTGTCCATCAAGACCTCAAGCCTGAAAATATCATGGTGAGTGGAGGCCTACTGTCAGCATACTGTGTGAAGGGTTCATGTCAAACGTGTTACAGCCACATATTCATTTATCAAAAGTTCTAAAGCACAATTTGCCAAGATCAATAGATAGAGTGAAGAACTGCTTGGTTCAGATATAAGTGCTCTGAAGGCTGATACAGACATATTAATCGTTTTCTTGTTAGTGTAGTGATTCATAAATAAAAACAAGGCTCTATGTCGTAAGTAAAATAAGGTTGTTAATTAGGTTGTGCAAGACACTGAAAAATAACACATTTTAACCTGATGGTCTTCTCTGAGATTAACAGTTTTAAGAATCACTGCTGTTAACAAACTAAAATTCTGCCAGATCTGATAAGACAATGGAAACTTCTGAATAACAAACTACTGTTTTACTGTAGACATGTTCATGTGATTCTGCTGTCAAAACGACTCAAATTAGCTAGTTACATTGTGCTATGAATATGTGTTTGGGTTAGGAAAACAGAGATGCAAGAAAGATTTTCTACAGTGGCTGAGAGAGCTCAATGCCCTGCAATTTAAGAACACACAAGCTAATACACAAAACACAAGCAATGAGAAAAGAATTGCAGTGTTTCTGCTTTTTCTTGTGTTTGTTTATGCTGCGTATGTGTGGTCAAATTATTGAATGTTTTTTCCAAATTTGCTTGTGTCTTTTTTCAATGGGACATATGTGTTGTCAATGTGGTAAAGATGTTTTCTTCATTTGCTTATGTTTTGTCCATTTGCACACATTTTCCTGTCATAGTTTTTAGCCATGCTAGCGGGGTGGTTCTAGGGATGGCAGTGTCGGTCAGTCTATCGGTCCACCAGTGTGGTCAAGACTGAAATATCTCTACCATTACATTTTGGTACAGATATCCTAGGAGCCCAGATGATGAATACTAATGACTTGCTGATTCCCTGACCTTTCCTCTAGCGCCACCATGTGGTTGACATCTCCAGTTTTGAATGAAATGTCTTGACAACTATTGGATTGATTGCCATGAAATGTGGTCGACACATTCATGTCCCCCTCAGGATTAACTGGAATTACTTTGGTGATCCCTTAACTTTTGATCTAGCACCATCATCAGGTCAAAATTTCAATTTGTCCAATACTTTGGTTTATGACTAAATACCTGCAAACATTCCTATCAGCCTTAGCTATGGCCTACTTTGTGTTTGTACTAATTAGCAGATGTTACCACGCTAACACACTGAACTAAGATGGTGGACATGGTATGGTGAAGTACACAGCCTCACAGAGCTGCTAGCAGGCAGGCTGTAGCCTCTTCCATGAAACTTATAATCACTGGGCCAAAACTGACATTTAAAGCTCTGTGAATTGTTTGTAATTTTGTAAGACAATATTTCATCTAGACTAAACAACATTTGTCCTCCAGGTGGAGCACAACACAAACAGAGCCGTCATCATCGACCTGGGACTAGCCAAGTTCTTCCGACATGGTCTCAACTCTGCCGTGGACATGGGGAATGAGGCCTACTCAGGCCCTGAGGTGCTGCAGAGGGGCAGCCAGCGAGACCAGCGCTCAGATGTGTGGGCCATGGGTAAGATCATTGCTGAGCTCTGTGCCCGGATTCGGCTGTACACGCCCAGCGTCTGTCCAGCCAAGATCAAGGAGACCCTGCAGGATTCGCCATACTGCCATGCTGTGTGTAGGATGGTGGAGACCGACCCTTCTCTGAGGGCCTCCATGGGTGGGGTCATAAGTGAGATACGAAGGGCCGGAGGTGCAGGCATGGTCACCAATACACCCGTTCAAATAGAGCACCTTAAGCCACCTACACCTCACATTAATGTCAGAAACCAGTCTCCATCACCAGTGAACAGGGATCCATCACCAATAAACAGGGATCCATTACCATTTAACAGGGATCCATCACCAGTGAACAGGGATCCCTCACCAGTGAACAGGGATCCATCACCAATAAACAGGGCTCCATTACCATTTAACAGGGATCCATCACCAATGAACAGGGCTCCATTACCGTTTAACAGGGATCCATCACCAATGAACAGGGCTCCATTACCGTTTAACAGGGATCCATCACCAATGAACAGGGCTCCATTACCGTTTAACAGGGATCCATCACCAATGAACAGGGCTCCATTACCGTTTAATAGGGATCCATCACCACTCAACAGGGCTCCTTTACCCTTTAACAGAGATCCATCACCACTCAACAGGGCTCCATCACCGCTTAAATGGGAGCGTTCGCCCAAACCAGGTGTACTGCACCTCTCTCCTTCCCCTCAGAGGACAGAGGAAAAGAGTAAACACCAGGCTCTGGTCCCGACAGGTGCAACTGACCTCCCGGAAGACTTCATGAAAATGATGGATCTGCCCTGCAACCTGCCCACAACAGGGAGGGTGTTGGTGCGGCGTTTTGAGGAGAAAAACGGGGAGGTGGGAACATGGGAGCAGAAGGAGGTGGTGACTCGTGATGGGAAGATAGTCAAGTACGACGATGTCAAGTTTAATAACAACTAAGAATAAGAGTTTAAGGATTTGTTATTTGGCAGATACTTTATCTCCTCAAAAAGGATTGCATGTGCTGGTTGAATGGTTAGTTCAGGGTCGCCTAACCTTTGGTATCTTTTTAGGAAAGCATGTAAAATACATTTCCACTGAGCTAAAGAGTAAACTGAGATAAAGCTACAGTAGACACAAGTTTCTGTCACAGATAAAATCGACATGTTACAAACTTAGAAATGCAGTATGGCACTTTGAAGCAGTAATGAGAGGACAATTTGAAATGGATTTGGTTGTACTGAAACATGATATTTAGTCATGTTAGGAATTTGATTGATCATCTAATTTACTTGCCAAGAAAGACATATCTGCAGGCATGAACAACCATCTGTGAATGTTTTTCAGCATCTGAATGTATAAGACTGTGAACATGGCTCATACATTATGTGTCTATTTATGTATATAAATAAATTCTGAAATATCTGTTGCAATTGCAGAGATAGATTTTGTTTCTTTGGGATGCCTTACACCTTTTTAGATTGTCATTGCTTTAGCTATTTTAATATTCAGAAAATCTGAGCAGTTAATGACAAGAAGCAAACACTTCAGTTGATGGTTATAATATATATATATATATATATATATATATATATATTATATTATGGGTCAAGAAGGTCTCAAGCTGACACATTTCAAAACCCCATTGACTGAATGATGAAAAGATGGTGATACTGCCAAATGCCTCAATTACTAGAAGATTTTCAGTCTTATTTGTTTGTTAGTTGACTGGATATATCAAACTTGTTAAAAGATTTCAAATAAGTTTGGTGGAAAGTTGGGATATGGACAAAGAAAGTGAGTTTTTGGTGATCCAACCAAAGCTGGAATAAATATCACCACCATGTGGCTATTTTGGAAGCACTTTACACTTTAGCCCATAACTCTTGAACTATGAGGTGTGGAAGCAAAATACTTTTGTCCTGAATTATTTGGTTCAGATTGGTAAACAGATTTTCTGTAATTTTGAATTTTTGGCAAAATGACAAAATTCATCCAGTATTCACCAAACTTGGTTCATGAGATGATGATTTTACGGGCAGACAAGTGTAATGTTAAATTACCAGAAAAAATAAAAGTTTGGGGTTCCTGTCAGTGTTACCATTACCAAAAAACAACAAAAAGGTTACAGTTGTCCTCTCAGGGGATGCAAATAGATGCTACCAACTCTATTCATTATTGATCATTCTGTTGATTATTTTCAATTGTTTTGTCTATAAAACATCAGGAAAAAAATGCCCATCACAATTTCCTAACACCCAAGGTGATGTCTTCATGTGTCTTCTTTTGTCTTACCAACAATATATAACCAAAAGTATTTAATCTACAATGTAAGACAAAGTAATGCAGCTAATCCTTACATTTGAGATGCTGGAACCAACATTTTTGCTTGAAAAATTAAAAATTACTTCAACCATTAATTGATTATCAAAATTGTTTCAGATTAATTTAATCAACTAATGGTTTCAGATCTCGGTGCAGAATTCTTAGTTCCGCCACTGATCAGAGCTCCGACACACAAAACAAAGTCACTTATTTTTATTCTACAGACCCTTTTAAAAACCAGAAGAGCTTGTTTCACAGCCCATCAGTCTGTTTTTGTTTAACACTGCTGCAATAATCCACCATCTGACCCCACTACCATCTAGTAATCTGCATAGGGTGCCTTAAAACATCAACACTGCTGACTGCACTGAACTCTACTCACTGTGCTCACTGTGCTCAGTGTGTCACATAGCAACAATTTTCTTTTGCTTTTGCATAATCTAAGATTTACAGTTTGTCTTTGTCACATTAATGTGTCTTAAACCACTTTACATGTTGCCTCCTCCTCCAAACAAATGACATTGTAAGTTCAAAAGCATCAGCTTTTAAGTGTGACTTAAAGTGATTTGTGATCTGTGGATCTGGAGCTGTTAATCCTTCAGTCTATCTAAGCCACAAATTGAGAAGAAGTATGATGTGTGGTTTCCTCTGCAGAGTTGAGGAGGGGGGTGGGTTGTATGCTATTTTACGATCTTTATTGTGCCATGCTGCAAAACCAACTGGCAATAAGGGACAAACAAGGTGTAGCGGTGAGCCTGTATTTCACAGTCTGAACTCAATAGACGTCCACAGGGTGTGTCCTCAGAAACATGAGAAAGCCTTTGGATGAGCGACATAACTGGTGCCTGCGTGGTGAAACGTTGACCTGCTACTGGCGCTAAAAAGTCAGGGGATCGCCAAGGTTATTTCAATTTATCCTGAGGGGGACATGAATGTCTGAACCAAATTTCATGGTAATCCATCCAATTATTGTCGAGATACTTCATTCAGAGGGAAAGTCAAAGGATCACCAAACTCATTTGGATACATTGTGTTGGGATAAAATTTGGTGCCAATCCAGCAAATAGATGCAAAGATATTTCACTGGAAAAATGTAAAACTTTTCATTTACCCCAGGGTGTGGTTTGTGACATAAGGAGATGTACAGAGCGCATGCAGGTTATTTTTTCTTTAGCAGCAGAAAAATACACAACAAAACAATTAAGATTAAGATTGTGCCTTTATTAGAACTAAAGTTCAAGGCAAAGCACATCCATGGGTGTGCCCCGCTCTCCCCATTAGAAAACAATGGCACAGCCAGCGAACAGCGTTTTTTACCACTGATCATGTGTGGGGGCCTTTATGGTGCAACACCATGATAAACAACCCTGAGAGCAAAGGGCTATATCTTTAGATTACAGTTCATTTTTCAGCATACTGACCTCTCTGTTTTCTTACATTTCATATCTTCATGGTTCATATTCACAAGGCAGCAAGACATCCCAACATTGTAAAGATTTTGGGGAGAGAAAAGATTACAGTGGCTGACAAGGGTAAACACGCTGCAACTCATGAAAATACATGCAAATAGACAAAACACAAGCAAGATAAAAAAACATCTTTAATTTAATCATTAATTTGACAACACATGAGCAGCATTTAGAAAACACACTGGAAAGACACAAACGCGCTGCAAAACACACGACACAACCATATACAAAAATGCACTGCAAATACACAAAACGACAATGGAAGTGTATCCAGAGCACAACAAAAAGTGCTGAACATGGCTTGGCCACGCTTGCTGTTGCCACGGTTTGTTTTATACAGTCTATGTTTGTGACTCATGAACTTATTGAAGTCAGGTCCGTGTATCATCCATGTTTATGTTGTGGATTTCTGACTTCTGCCACTGCTATACTCTGCGCATGCGCTGAAAAGTGGAAGTGACATTCTATCTGTAATTTTAATGATTTGTGAGGAGATTTAGGGTTTATGACAGATTTTAACCTAGGAAACGCTATTTATATGCACTTGGTAACTCCAATGTTCATAACAGGCTACAGTCCATCTGTCATCACTGATGAACCTGGTTATTATCTCTGACTAACAGTATTTTCCAACTTTTTTTCAAATTCCTTCAAATTTACCTTAATTTTCAGTTTCTTTACAAACTTTTTCTTTGAATCAGGTGCTCCCACAGGTAAGTGCACGATGCAGGTTAGACTGCACAAAGTGGAGAAACAGTACAAAACAAACTAACAGAAAAACGGATGATAAGGTGGGTGCTACAGTGCTGGACTGAATCCTGAGGCCCTGAGACCCAACAGGCCTCAACTGAGCCGCAAAGGGACCAAAGGCAAATTTGTAAAAATGCAGATATCCAACAATTCTGAAAGAAAGAAGCCTGCAAAAAGGATGCTGTGCCATCTTGGAGATCCTATACGACAAGGTAAGGAAAAAAAAAAAACCTGGGCCTTACGCACCAGTCACATGGTGCAGAGAAGGAGAATGTCACGTTGAGTTCCCAAGGAAGTCTGAACCCAAAGCAGCAGACTCGGGGAAGAGAGAAAATTAGTGAATAACAAGCAGTTTTATTGAATGCATACACACACACAGACGGAGACAAACTCCAGTAAAACATGGGGAGCCTAGCAGGATCGTGACAGTAATGCTTACATGCCCCTTTAAAAATGGAATTAGCAGTTTCAGCGTCATGTTCTGTGATTGGCTCGTTAAGTTTTCTGTTAGTTAAGTTAGGGTAAGTTATTACCTTAGAGGGATATTCATAGTTGAAGCTGTGGGTGTGGTGGGGGTTCTTGGTCATTTTGAGTTGCTGGTTTTGTGCCAAATGTGCATGAATTAAGTAAGTAAGTTTTGGTATTTATTCATGTGGAAATTTGAAAATTTTATATATTCCTTATTTTTTCCAATTACAAATGTAAGTTTATCCACAAAGAAATAGTTAAGACACAAGTCATGCACCTTGTACATTATGCTAAATACCACATAGCCATCATTAAGAATATGTTTATATGTATATATAAATATATCATATATTTCTTAAGCATGTTCATATTAGCACATATATATACTGTAATTTAGTTGTTTCTTCATCTAAGTTGTCATAGCCTTTATGTTATCAAAGAAATGGATTGCAATATATGGATTTTTTTTACTTATTGAAGTGCTATGGCAGTCACATGTGGTCATAGAGGGCCCTCTATTGGAATTAAGAAAAAACTGCACTGACAAGTGATGTTGCTAAGTAATTGTTACCATTTTAATATAGCTGTAATGTTTCTGTTGATTGTAGACTACACTCAGTTCCAGGAAACTCATCCACCATTGCAGAGACTAGGGTTCAATTCCTAGCAGTGGTAACTCCAGTTTGGGCAAACAGTATGTCATCCAACAAACACAACTGATCCACAAATACAGGGACACTGGACAAATTGGAGGGAAAGACATTACTGATTACTGGTTCTACAACTGCATGGTGTCTTTTTTTGTCTTAAATATTTTGTATTAAAGTTGTTTTGGTGGTTAATGTATAAGATATTTTCCATGTTGAAAATACAAGGCAAAGACTAACCATAGCCCAGTTAGTGGTGCATTTGTCAAAATGCAGGAAGGGTTCATTTTAAAGAAGAGAACTGTAAATATATGTAACTATTTAATTATGGGATGAGTCTGCCAGGCTAATGTGTGGTGAAATATATTCTGATTTTAAAATTGTAATCAGTGTAAACCCACTATTACTTGAAGTAAGCAACTTTATGTGTGGGTTGCTTATTTTGTTTTACTCTCATTATGTTCTCTTATCTCTGGAAACATATTTGTATATGTTTAAGAAGTACTAAGTATAAATAAAGTTCTTGTAATAACTGCTTTGGAATGAATGCCCTAAAAATAATAACACTGAAAAGGGAATTTTTCAACATGTCATATCTAGGTGTGTTTGGGACACAATGTGTTACTTTTAACACATACAGAATATACAGTATGTTATGTTATGTGACAACACATTTTGACAATATACACTGTGTATCAGTGGCATAGCTTGTTGAAAAGTAACACACAGTAAGACTACATAAATACAATTTGTTTTCCTTTACTTGGCATTTACACCTTGTAATTTTGGTTCCACAATATGTGAAATATTCTGCTTATAATTTTTATTTGTCCAAATAAACTCTGAATTCTATATCTGCACAATAGTCTACTCACTTTTTAATGTATTATAAAAACAGGAACAGGAAACAGGAAAACAGCTCATTAACAGGAACTGGCGCTCAGTTGAAGAAAACAATAATTCATCCTTGTTGCAGGACCTTGTGTATGCCAACATCCCTTTGAAATTAGCTAAATAAGTTAAGTTTGGGTCCATTATTGGGAAACAGACTTAAAGTATGGCACGTTGCATGCCAGGAAACCTAATATATATAGTAAACTGCTGTAGATACTCCAGTGTTTTATAACCATGACCTTCTTGTGGCTGGCTGCTGAATTGCTTTTAATGAGTGGAGTATAAAGCGTTACATTAAAAGGTATTGTGGGACAAGACAGTCTGCGTGCTTACCTTGCAAGACCTTAGAAGTTCTGAAATGTTTGGAAATTTATCATAGAACATAAACAACTGGCCGTTCCTTAAATTATTTAGGGTTGCAAGACTTATCACCCTTTAAAACTGACATCAACTGGCAGTTGACAGCAGCTAACATTCTCTAATCTACAAATACAGATTATCAAATAATCCATTATAAATTCATTTACAGATTAAATTTTTCCCTGAGAAAGTTATTTTAAAATCCCTGAGTGCTCATTTTGTGTACACCTAGTGGTCACTTTATTAGGTACACCTGTACAATCAAATGCAGTCCAATACAACTGTTCGGCTATAAAGTTTACTTTTATGATGCCTATAATGTTTAGGTTTTGTCGATAATGCTGTAGAGGTGCTAATTTGATTATATGTTTTAGCATAGTGGTGGTGTTTTACTGGACTGTATTATATTGAGAGGTCTTACTAATATTCTGCCCCTTCATGTATGTAAATAGGGAGGAAAAAAAACTTAGAAACACCTCTCAATATAATGTAGTCCAGTACAACACCACCTTTAACTATGACTATAACTTTGAATTTAAACAGTTCCGACAATGTCACCAAGAACTGAACACCTTCTTAAAAAGGTGGAATTTATGGCAGAGCTGCTGTATTGAATTGCAATAGATTATACAGGTGTGCCTAATAAAGTGGCCACTGAGTTTATTTTTGAGACCCTTACCATTGTTGGTAAATTCAGTGTGCTGTTTCTGCACCAATTTGGAAAAGGCTAGTCAGCCTTACAG
Source organism: Siniperca chuatsi (assembly GCF_020085105.1). Taxonomy (NCBI): domain Eukaryota; kingdom Metazoa; phylum Chordata; class Actinopteri; order Centrarchiformes; family Sinipercidae; genus Siniperca; species Siniperca chuatsi. Next base: position 7,450,368 of record NC_058050.1, on the reverse strand, counting down.
CAGCTAAATTCATTTTATTTATTTATTTGTATTCACTTCACTTGGCAGGTTCTGTGTGTGTGTTGGGAAAGACATGCTTCGGACCACTCACTTTGTTTTAAGATACAAAACAATAAAACAAATTATCACAAAGACAAAAAACATCCAACTAAACCCAATAAAAACAATATAAAAAAAAGTGACAGCATTTCTTTTGAATCATCAGTTTATTAATGAATTTAAGGCCACTCAGGACTGTGCAGAATTCATAAAGAGAGCCGAAATAACTCTCAAAGTCACATTGCCCTTGCTTGCTTCAGTATTACTTTGTGATGACTGCTTTCTATTGTTGCTGAGCTAATCCACATCAGAACGGAGTCAAATCAAATCGAACATAAAGTAGCGTACAGAAAACCCAAAACATCTGGTCAAGTGTTTCACAGTAAATGACGGAGAATGTACATTGTGACTATGGGAATATAACAAGCTCATTTTTCTCAGAAATGCTACTGTATCCTGATGCAGATGGAAACGTGCATTTAAAGTCACAATAAGACAGTTTCCAGTTCACAACATAGACACTTCTGCATGCTTCATATTTTCAAGGTGAGCACTGATATGTATCATCTCCATGTTGTGCTCAGTACATTCCCATACCCTTACTAATTGGTTCCTTGCCATGCACATTTACTCTTGATATAAAGTTGCTATTAGTGACCACGTGTTGAAATACTAGTATTTTGTGTGTTGCTAAGGCCATAGGAGTTGAATATGAATTCACATCAAAATGATAACAGTATATAATCATCTATTTTTGAAAATCACAGGCAACCACTCTCAGAGCATGTCTCACCCACTTCAGCAGACAAATACCACAATCACATGAAGACAAAAATATGTTTTCAGTACAGTTTTTAAGAATCCCTCATCCCTTCACTAAAAAAGTTTTTTTCACCTATGGTTTGTACTAAATATATGTTGGTTTGAGATTCTTTGAACACAGAAGTGAAAGAGGCTACAAATATTGATAGGAAGAAATGATAGGCCCGTCCACTAAGATATATAGAATAATACAGTGTTACAGATATAATTGACAACATATGGAGTACTGTATACACACACCTTTTTTATCAATCATCACATGCAGTCATCTTTGGTTTCAGCCTGTTCACCTGCCAGTACAGCCACACTCACTGGGTAAAGGGACTGTTTTTTCCGTGTAAACAATCAAATCTGTCTGAGTGGAGAGAAATGAAGAGGGGAGGGTCAACATGCAGTATACAGGCACTAGTGGGGAGGACATAGCAGATGTGTTAAAGAACTGGCTTTCAGAGTAACATCTCTGGGAAACTGGGTCAATATTGAAGACTACACCAAATGATAACATTGTTCTTATGTGTTTGAAATAAAAAGATTGAAAGAATAAAAAGGAGAAAAGAGAAAGAAACAGCCTGTTTAGTTATTGGCGAGCCAACCTATAACTTAAGCAAATATTGCTAAAGATATCTGGATCATATCCCTGATTTTCAGTTAAATTTCACTAAACGTTGGGTGAGAACCTCCCATCATTAATATGTCAACTTGACAACAATGCATTTAGACATTACTTTGTGGGTTTTTAAATTATTAAATCAGTCCAAGATGTCACAGAATTTTCTCAAAACATAAAAGGACAATATAATCCTAACTGAAGTAAAAATATGCAAAATAATAATACTATCTAGAGACAACAGCAAAACAACTTCCATTACCCATCAACAGCGATCACAGATTTGTCATGTTGTGTTTTGGGCTCAAGTGATCGAACTACCTTGTTTGTCGACATGTATAAATTTGGCTACTGTAACAGGAGATGGGCAAAAGATACAAAAAAAAAAAGCACATAAAGACTGACTGCACATAAAGTGTTGAGGAACAAGCCAGCACTCTTGAGGGTATACATTTACATAATGGGTTATATAGTACACTGTACATAAATCAACATATATTTAAAAAAATAATAATTCTATATATACACACACACGACAGACTCCATTTTGATGTGAATCACAAGCTCATCTGAAGGCAGAGGACTGATCACTGTCACCAAGACCTGCTCCACCTGATAAAGGCAACAAAAAAAACAAAAACACACAAAAAAGATGCTGAAGATATTGGATATGCTGCAAATCTGAAAGGCTGAACTGAATGCACTGACTAAGATAAACGCTACACAGGAGTTGTATCTTGGCCTAGGTGTACAGAACTAAAATTTCTCATTCAGACTGGTAATTCTACTGAACATGGCAAGAGACAAAATTATGTGTGCAGCTTCCATAACTTTGGAAGCATTAGAAAAATTTAGTCTAGCTTTTGATACACAAACAAAATAGATATAGACCAGCATCTCGTGTAGGAAGCCTTTCTAGACAAAACCCCAGATATTTGAGGACAGATAAGATTTGTGCACAGTAATAGTAGTAATAGTAATACACAAATCAGTCAAGTTCCTTCTCTCAGTACTCCTTGTAGAAGCTTCACACACACACACAACTGGAAACAACTGTCTCCTTCACTTGCGTATTCATTGGCGTTGAGACAAAAATGAGTCAGACTCTGTTGTGGCACAGTGTGACTGCTGGAAATTGCAGGTACCACTTCATTAAACCCGATATTCTAAATAATGTAAGGTACAAGTGAAAAGACAAAAGAAGAACAAGATTCTAAGGCATCACAAGGTTTAATCAGCGACCACAGCGCTGTAGATATACAAACTCATAGAGTCCAACTTTTACACTTCACTCTTCACTGTAGCTCCCTTGGAAGAACCAAGGTGGAGAGCCATCACCTCACGGTTGAGGCATTCAGGTCTATTGTTTTTATTTTTAATAAATCTGGAGTTTTTTATCACCCAAATGAGTGCCCCACTGTCCGCAGGTAGTATGATGATGATTCGCCACAAACTAATTCCTCCACAAACTGAAGAAAAAGCAAAAAACCCCAGGCCACTGAAGAAACGTTATGGTGAGCGGCCCTCTTTGAGATTGGCTGGGGGTTTGGCTGGCACTTCGGCAGGTGCTTTGACTGCAGGTTTGCCTGTAGCTTTGGCAGGAGGATGTGGTGTTGGGGGAGGTGGATGTAGACCGGCCTCAGTGCCGATGTTGACAGTGATGTTGGTGTAGAGGGGCAGGTATTGCCGTGAGATTGTCTCATATTCAGCTGTGTTCATCCCATCCAACTTCCAGGTCTGACGTGTCTTGGCCAGCATGTTGAACCTTTAAATGGAGAGCAAAGACTGCAGTGAATATTGAAGGCTGCGTACCTTTACATTTTACCTGTACAGTAAAAACAAAGACATAGCAAATACTATTATTTCTGCTGTTTGAAACTGAACGGAGTTTGTCCCCTTAACATCAAATTTCAGATTTTTTGAGTCTGCATGCAAACTAAATTCAGATCTGCTACAAACTTCCCACATGAAGCCAAATGCATCAACTTCTTTACTGTACCTCTTTGGGTTCACATCATTGCCTTTATCCAGCTTGTGTTTAATCATCTTATAACGGCCAACCTTCAGTGATGGACGAGTGATATACATCCCTGCCAGAGACACTCTGAGAAGACAAGAAACAAATGTTGGTCTATCGCACAGTCGAACTGGGTCACTCACACATCTCCTTATGTGGTTCAAGAGAGCATGAACCAAAACATTGATCAAGTATCCATAATGATATATTTATTTTTTTGAGTCTGACCTACAGTACTTTGTGGTCAACTGAGAACTGTTTTTGGTTCGTGTTTAGTATCAATGTCATATCAGAGATCTACTCTGAAATCAGAGTTTAGACGTCAATCAAGTAGAGTGTGGAAACTGGAAACGTCCATTTCTGACTAGCTACGGATGCATTACTTCTACAGTAGAACCTCTCATCCTTAAGAGCACCTGACCTAAACTATTCTCACCTGACTCCAATATCGTCGTCCTCTCCACCCCAGCCCCAGTAGTTGTTGGGAAAGCCATTCATTTTGAGGTAGTGCAGTGGTGTCAGAGCAGACACTCCTCCAAAGTACATCTTGTACGGAAGCCTGGAGAGGATTAAAGATGAAAAAAAAACATGGGTAAGTGTTTCAAATATATGTGGAAAATAGAATTTGCTATGGGTCTATCTGTGAAGCGCGAACACTTCAATGGACATTCATAGACAAGAAAGGACATACTTGTAACCAAACTTGTCCATGGCGATGGCTGCATGCTTGGGGTTGGAGTCGCAGACGTATGTGTTGCGATCATCCTCCGGAATGAGGTCCACATCATGGAAGAAGAGACAGTCCCAGTCTTCCTCCTTCATAGCCTCCCGGAAACCCACATTCATCAGCTTTGCCCTGTTAAAAGTGTAGTTTCCGGCCTGTGGAGTAAACACAGACACTTCATGTCAAAGCAGGTTGTGTGTTACGGTGATCTCACCAGTCTCACCAAGTATTTAAACGGCAAGGAATTTAGCACTTCTGAAGCAAAATTAACAAATCAGTTTGTGATAAAATGAGAACTTTTGACTTGTCAGTACAAGGGAGTGAGTGACAAGGGAAAAAAATATCCACGAACTTACAACAAATAACCAGCAGATCTTCCTCGGTTATTGGAATGAACATTACTGTATTTCGATACTGGAAGAACTGGAAACTCAAGCTGGAATACATCAGTGTCGGAAATTAACTTTTTTGTCTACCTGCCACTGCGGCTGTGGCTTCCAAAAAAACCATTTTTTTTTTACCAGCCACTTTCTTCACCGGTGTTCTGTCGATATGTGCTGCCTGTTAAAATGTGTTGCTTAACGGTTCTGCGCATGTGCAAGACCCACAGTCTCCCTGAAATCTTAAATAGAGATATAATGTAGTATTTCAACATGCCCCCCATATTCTTACAGTACACTTACCCCTGTCTGTAATCAAAAAACATAAATAAAGAAGTAATAAAGCTTTGAGAGTTATACCTTTATGGGTTATACACAGCTTGAAATGGAAACAGGGCAGCATAAATCGTCAGAACACCAGCAGTGTGTAACTGCATGTGAAAACAAGATCTACAGTATTTAAGCAATAGGCTATTTTGTTCCATAAGGTAAATATTTTAACTCTCAAGGAACATACTGATATTCTCTCTCTCTAAAACACACACACACACACACACACACACACAGTAGGTGTAATGCTATTTGTTCAAGTACCAGAGCGCACCTATGACGCACGCACGTGCGTGCATGCGCATGGTTAACTTGTTGCGCGTTTCTGAGGTTATTTAACCACTGTTCCTACAATATCAAGTTTACATACATTAGTCAAATATAACTGACCACAGGACGGACTTGTGATGTTGAGAATATTACGCCAAACATCTAGCAGTATTGATACCATGATACCAGGTTGTAATCAGCGTGACATTTAGCGATAACTTATAGGCAAATTAACACAAGTAGTTTGTGTTTTGAATGATTTAATTTACTTACTTGTGCCGAGCAAATTGTGCCGCACTGGAAACATCCATTCTGAGGAAAAGTTGCAGTGCAGGCAGAGGTCAAGCTTATCTAATAGGCTAGGCTATGAAAACGGAGCTACTGCTAAGCAAGCTTTCATTTCCTGTAGGCATTGTGGATGCAGAACAAGCTGGCCAAGTTTAACAGGCTGTCTTTGCAAATGCATCACAAACAAAGTAACCGTCAGAAGAGTCAATCATGAATGGAGGGGTTGCTGCCTTTTCATCTCTACTAGTTAATGTTAGCCAGCTACAGTGCCGCTCAAAGTTGACGCCGTGAATCAATCAACACATCTTAAATGTGAACCCCTACGATGAAACACCACATTGTTCTCCCTGGTCTCCTCGTTAAAGTGTCGAGTGAAACAAGCAGACTCGCAATTAAATCTGCGTTGTGGAGTGTCACAAATCTCTGTTACGCTATTTTTATTTACCTGCCACCGTGGCTGGTGGGTTGAGCAAATTCACCCGCCACTACACAAAATCATTAATCACTAATTTCCACCCGTGAACACATAAATTTTTAGCTGGCTAAAATAATAATTATTTTATAGTTTTAATACACAAAACAGTGTGTCATGATTATAGCCCGATAAAAATCGGCCGGCCGATGTTGGCCTATCGCAGTTATATCGGTATCTGGTATATGTTATACCATATGCACTGATAATATAATAAATAATTTATTATATTGGAGTCACTTCGAAGTTTACTGTATCTAGCAGAATGCACTGCTAATAACAATACTGTGGCAAGCAGTGCAGAAAGAGAGAGAAAAAGAAGTTCTCAACAACAATCAACCCTGTCACTACCAACATAAACCACCATGTTCTGAACAGATATATTACTAACACTAAAAGTAACATTTGCATTTTGGAACATAAAAAAATAAAAAAATAAAATAAAAGTAAATAAAAAACGTGCCCATATTTTACAAGAGCCTGCTTTTCCACCGGATACATTGAACGTTTTGTCTGAATGTTTATAGCAGAAGCACTGTTCTAAGGCTGGACCCGAATAATCGCCTATTTGTTCGTTGGGTAGGTATTCAGTGTTCAATTTTGGGATTATGATACTCGCACACACCCCTACACCTTTGTCTCTTACTGCACACCGCTGCGCACGCACACGCACACACACACACACACACACACACACACACACACACAGGCTTTCTCCGCCCCGCCTCTTTCTGTTTCTCTGTTCCTGTATGTGTCTGCTCTGTTGACTTCCTTTGTCAGCAGTATGTATTATAAAGTCGCCCAAAAAAACCATGACTTGCGTTTTAGATTTTTTCACCTGCAATTCTCTTATGTAGGCCTACTCTAGCTGTAGCTGGCTGGATTGAACTCTCTGGGTCTGACCACAAACACTACTGCACTACACATATAAATTCCAGTAAAAAAGGAGAAAGTCATTATAATTTTAACTGATGGTTTTTATTATGCTTGATGCTGCAGCCCCCTCAGCACCCCTACTTCCCACATCCATGTCAAGTACTGTACTTTAGTCAAATTTAGAGAAACTGCTACTTCAGCAACTGACTGATACTGAACAGTACTGATGTTTATTTAGCTATTTATTTTACTTTTATTTATTCTTTACTTTCTCAGTGTTCATTTCTAGAATTGGTTGACAATGTATATGTTAAATTATTTAACATGTAAAGAATGTTATATACTTAAATATTCTTTAATAAAGTTATTTGTTTAAGAAAGCAGCCTGCTGAGTACCTTTGCATAGTCATACTGGTGCAAAATCAGTGCACAATCCACATAGAAAAGGTGTATTTTCATTCCAGCTTAAAAACTCATTATATCGGACCCTGATTTATCCTAAACAACAAAACGCAGCATCTGATGCATTGTTTATAAACCTCCTAGACTTATCTTGAGCTATCTGCTGAGCAGAGACAAGACAAATCATAAGAAGCAAGATTCCACAGTATGACATATGTGCAAAAATCCAGCTCAAGAGGTGTAAGAGATAAAGTGCTGAGGAGTAAACGTGAATTAATTGTTACAAGAAGCTAAAGAGATTAATCCTCGAAGCCACTTGAGCATTCTCATTCTCTAGATAATAGCTGTAAATATCTAACAAAAAAATATACCTTATGTTTCTGCCAAATGTGAAATCTATATTAACTAAAGCAAGTAAAAATGTTACTCAAATAACTTATTCAGCCTGTGACTCTTCCAATTCAATTCAATAGGCTTTCTTGGCATGACATTTGAAATGTGTTACCAGAGCACAAATATATTAGACAATGAAATAGGTACATGAAATAAAGTAATAAATATAAGTAATCAGGTTAGTACTGTTAAAGCTTAAAGTAGGCAATATTATTTCATTATAATTTCAGTAGTGTGTAATGCTTTCCCCTTTCAGACAGGGCTTGGAGCAGGAGAGGGCTATGGCTTATTGTGGTGTGTGTTTGTGGACTCTGGTGGTCAACATCCAGCATCACCCTTATCCTCTCTTTTTTCTTATCTCTGCTCCCTTCTTCTCTGCTAGGCTCAGCGGATTCATTTCCCATACCTCCTTTGCCTACAATCGCGTATAGCAGGCTACAAAACCAGCCAAAAGGAGGAATACCTTGGAAGAAAAGAGAGAAAAAGAAAGCGCTAAATTAAAAACAGAGAGCCGAGGCTAACAACAGGGTAGCCACGGAAATGTTTGCTGTCTTATTTTTGCTCAATTAGCTTAATTTAGCTGGCTTAGTTAGATATCAACATTACACAGATGACTTCTTGTAGTGCTACCATAAGCATTTGTCAAGAATGAATACGGCAACCTCCACGTCGCTCTTCAGCTCCTTACCATAGACTGTATATTGACCCTGGTCTGATCTCTGTTTTTATTTAGCACTTTCTTTTTCTCTCTTTTCCTCCAAGGTGTTCCTTCTTTTGGCTTGTTTTGTAGCCTGCTATACACCGTTGTGGGCAAAGGAGGTATTGGAAATGTATCCGCTGAGCCTAGCAGAGAAGGGAGCAGAGCCAAGGAAAGAGACATGGCTCTTTCTACATGGCTCTGGAAGGGAGGAACCAAGACACGTAGAAACCAGATGATGTATGTTTGTACAGAGTCGCTGTGATTAGCTACTTACGTGCTAGCTAAGCCTGATTGGTTGTTTGAGTCAGACCGGGTCAAGTTAAAAAAAAACCAAAAAAAACAAACAACTAAAGTACAAAGGGGCGGGCAACCACAGACACTTAAAAAAAAAAAGAAGATTTTTTATTTTTTTTTAAATATTTTGATAGAAAAATGTAATTTTGTCTCTACAGCTCCCTCATCACAATGACAGCACAGCCTGTCCTCTCTGGGCAGCCAGGCTGCCATTCGCTATTGCCAGTGACTGGTCACTCTGTACACGGTCAGTGTCTTTCTCAGGTTCTTATCAGTTACTGTGGTTAGGCAGTATAACACAGTCTGTTTAGGGCCAAATATGTTTCTAGTTTGTGTTGTGAGCATGTGATATCATTCCAATAGGTGATGTATTTTTCTTTTTCTTTAGATATAAATTGGTTAGGTCTAATCTTCTGAGTGATAGTGTAACTGCCCTGCGGCTGGCTGGGGTTTGTGATGTCAGAAGGAAGGTGAAAAGTCAGCCAGCCTCAGGACCAGTTGGCTGAGGGGACTGCTGTCTATGTTCTTTGGTGTATGTGTGTGTGTGTGTGTGTGTATGTGTGTGTGTGTGTGTATCACCTGGTGAATGATGTAAATTCCATAGTGGAGCTGTTGTCGCTGCAGAAAGGGATGTAGGTAGTATAGTAGGAACTTAAGGTGGTGTTCTCTGTGTCTGTGGGGAATGATGATGGCTGTTCGGTGCCTCGCCTCACAGTCAGGCGGCCTGTAGCGTCCTCCACGCACCACCAGTGGATTTTTCCTCTGAACCTCTGCTAGAGTGAGCCCTGATGGAAAGCTGACATGGATTGGCCCACCTGTGAGCAGAAATTGTCATTACCAGTCGGAAATTAATCTGGTTCGAATATGAGAGTCTATGATTTGAATGTGACATCATAATTTAAAATGTTCTGACACTTGTTCTTTGTTTAAATTTTGAGTAGCACACAGTATATTTGTGTATGCAAAACAGAAAATTACTACTCTACATGACCCCTGCTCATCTCACTGGAAATGCCCACAAACAAAATCGACAGTTTCCCTTCTAAGAATTCAACATTTTGAAGATTTCTGATGCCTTTCAATTACATTTTGTCTGGTAGCAAGGCTGTTCCAGCTTCTCAAGTGTGAGGATTTCATGCATTTCTCAGTTAGGGTTTCTGAAGGGTTCACCAAGTTAAATTTTCAAAGATTTTAAGACCTTTTTAATAACACATAGAACACAATTGAATACCTGTTTCATGATCACACCGGCCAAAGTGTAAAAGTATGATGGAAAACCAGTAGGGACGACATGGTCAAGAATTATTTATTATTATACCACTTTTTTCAGTACTTCCCAGCAGTATATAACAAATAATCCCTGATGATATTATTAATTAAATGAACGCAACCTGGAACCGAATACACCTGAACTTGAACAGCATAAAATGGATTTATGACTTTTGTAAATTAAATTTAAGACTTTTTAATACCTTCTAAAGGCATTTTTTGAGGAAGCTACTACATTCAATACCTGAAGATTTTTCAACACCGGCAGATACTATTTCACTTTTATATGATTGAAAGTTGAATATCTGGGGTTTGGACTGTCAGACAAACAAGCAATCTGAAGATGTCACCTTGTTTTCAGATGATATAAATAATTTAGTTTTGCAAACACAGGCCAAGCAACCTGTCACAGGATTTTGTTACGATGAAAAAATTCCAACATGCATCCACCAAATACTTGGCTGAAACATACCAACCTGACCTGTTTGGACTGTTGCAGTACAGTCATTCGCCCCTCCTCAAACCTGTTTCAGTGAACCTCCAGGTGGCTTCTGTTCATTTCCTTGCTGCCTGACAGACTGTTCAGTAATATCCAATGACCCATTATTTTTTTCTAGGAAAGTAGTAAATGCCTTGTGGCTCTGATATCAGCATGTAGTTTAAAATTACTGGCAATAAAGTGGGAACAAAGGGGCAGAGGGCAGAGCCTGGAACTCAGAAAACTAAGCCTGCTTTGACAGTGCATCCTACATATACTGAATAAACATTAAGCAGATTCAGATTTTCTAGGTAATGTGTAACAAGTGTGTGGCAAGGACAAAGACAAATAGAGGACACGTAACAAGGTCCATTTACTACCCTTCTTTCCCCCAAGCTTTCAACTGTATCTCACTGTGTTCATCAGTGGGAGGAGTTTGCTCAGTTGTCATTGAGCAAACTGAAATGAGAAGGGGTTGAAAGAAGTGAGGTTGTAAGCTCTGGAGGGGAAAAAAGCTAGTAAGTAGAATTTGAGTTAAGATTTTTTTGGTATGAACTGGTATTTCCAAGGTCAAGATAGATTTTTCATGCTCAAAAGACACACTGTGGTAGGTTACCTATAAAAATTACATTTAAAGTCTCTGCAAGTTTTCATTCACTCATTGTTAAAATGAACAAAACAAATGGATGTCTGGAAAATGTGTTAGAGTAAAAAAGCATGCAAGCTTTCCTCCATATTGAAACAATAGTTCAAACAGCAAAGAGCTGTCCTAACACTGATTGTGTTTTCAGCTTTAACTATGATGAAAAAATATTTTTAAAAAACCATTGTGTGTTTCAACTGACAGATTTACAATGCACCCCAGAGGTAACTGACAGATGATTCAAATCACCAAACTTAAAAAGGGACATCACAACTAATAATCTTGACTGATAATTGTGGCCACAATATGTACCATTTGCTTTGTGTATCTGCTTGCTCGTAATTACTCTTCATGATTACTAATTTGCCCTTAGATCATTGTCTACATTGATGTACATGGGCAGTACAGTCTGTTTACCTGCTTTCTTATTGTTAGCACACTAGTCTATGTCAGTGTCTGTTATATCATGTGTGGATTCCCACTATGTTTGCCCATACCTGCCAGGATTTCTATTTACCTTGTCTCTTTTTGTTATGCAAAATCAATGTTGACAGATTAAAGCAACTACAAGGAGTTAACTGGTTATGAAAAGCCTCAATGTAATACTGATGCCTCTATATGACCTACATAAGCAAACGAGACCATCAGTGAGAAGATTGGCTATTTCTATATGGCGATTCTAAATGCCTGTCACCGGGTCTGATTCCCCGAAATCAGGTGAAACGATTTACGGCACTATTATGATCTACTATGATCTTGCATCAGGAACGGAGATGATGCAGTATCACAATTGACACTACTCACTGATGCTTTAACAAATGTTATTGCTAACAAAAAGCCTCCACATGATGTATTAGCATCACTGTTTTATTGCAAATGTGTGGGTAGCATTAGGCACTTATTTTTAAAAAGCTGCTGTGGTATGCTGATAATTATTGTTTTATACTCTGGTGGGCTGATTTAAGTTAACACTGTGTACCTCTCAAAGCTAGTACGCTGACTCTAATGTGATGTTGATTTCTGCCTATATATTTGATGTTACTGACACTGTTGGAGCTTACCTAAAACGCTGTACCGAAAGCAAATTCCACCAACCTCAGTCGTGTGGTCATTAATAATAATAAATAAATGAGTGTGATGTTTTGATGCAAACGTTTCAAGATTCATCCCCCGTACGTCCTGTTCAGCTCGTACAGAAGATCTGTGTTGGTGCAACAATACCCAGTCATGATCCACTTGTTTAACCAGTTTCAGGGAAATTCCAGAAAGTTTCTGTTAACTTTCTGTCTGTCTGGCAATACCTCAATGACCTAAATCATTTTTTGTAAGAATAAATACAAAAATGTTTGGCTCAGTTATCACCATGTAGTTTAAAATTGCTTGCTAAATATTAAAACTATAGGACTATATTCATACTTCATTTAAAACTAATTTTAGAGATATGTATTCACTTTGGCATTTAAGAAGATTTTTCAGGGGCTCAATGACAAAAAGCGTATTTACTGTATATCCACAGTAAACAAAATAAAATAAAAATAAAAATGGTCTAAAGAAGGATCTTTTAGTTTGTTCAAGTTGCCTAACCTACATAACCTGCACCTAATACACCTCTATCGCTACTTTTTTGCAGGCTGGAAGCTTTATACAGTACATCAGGGAGAGCAGATGATAAAAACTACAACTACCACAAAACAACAGCACCAAGCAGCAGCTGATTTTGTACAGCTCTATTCCAAGTAGTGTGATGGCCCACCAACTATCTTTACACAAGATGGCTTAACTTCATTGTGCTAAATGGAAATGTCTGACAGCTGTACTACTGTGATGCATTTGGGTGCCATTGTTTCTGCTGAACAAGAGTAAGAGTCAAAACATTAACATCTTGACATAAAGGCCACTATGAGTGTGTGAAAATATAATTCTCAAATTCTAATAGCACAGCATAATTAGATGCAGAAAAATGAGATTTCAGACAGACAATTTCCATAAAAAATGCACTTAAAGCAGAAAGTGACCCCAACCATGTAGTGACACTTATTACACCAATCCTGTATTTAGAGATTTACACGTGTGAAGGACAGAGTGATCTACCTTCAGTAACAGTCTAATCAGGTACTGTGGAATGACACATAAGCAGGCAAGACCACTCACCTATAAAAGGGGACGTCTTAGGGCAGTAGGGCATCTCATCTCCGTGGCTATGAACTTTGGATAAGTGGGAGAGGTTGGCATATACATCCCCTCCAGGGATGCCAGCTGTTGTGTGGTTGCGGCCAGACAAACTAGTGGTGTCAGGCTTGCGGAAGATGCGGATGAAGTAAGAGACCCTCTTCTGGTATCCCTCTCGGGACAGCAGTGCCATGACCACCACCTGGATGCCCAGGAACATGAAAAGGTAGCGCCATTTGGACTGAATACTGACCATGGCGACGGTTCTGCGTCGTCAAGTAAGGAGGTCGGAAGGAGGCAGTGCAGAAAGTCACGCTGGTCTGGAGCAAAATGACGCTCAGTGATTTAATGCTGGGGCTATGTAAGCTCTGCCCAAGTAGAAACAAAATTCAGGAATGTGATGAGTGTCAACTGTGTATTTGATAAAGGCTGGTGTTGTGGCTGTTAACACCCACGCATAAAGTCAAATATACTATGTACCTTCTCTAAAATATGGCAACAAGCATTGACTTTGACAGTTACTGTATGTAAACATGCAATAATTGGTGGCAATATGGAGTGTGAATATAGAGCAAGATGAGCGGAAAAAAGTAACAAAAAAGGCACTTTTGGTAGGCTGTAATTGAAAAAACAAAACCAAAAAAAAAAAAAAAAAAAAAAAACCAAAGAGGAAATAGAAAAATATTCTAAACCAAGAAAAAAGTCTCGTCTACTTTTCTCTATTTCACTGCATTCCTTGCTGCAGGTCACTATGTGGCAAATATATCCAAAGTTGACTGTTGGTCCAATTTGTGATTGGCGTGAGGTGGTAATGCCAGTCCCACATCATGTGGTTTCACCCCCGTTGAATTCCATCCATTGCCCTGTGAAGCTCATTCTCCTCCGGTCAATTAAATAGCAGCGTCAGTGTCTCTCACTCACTCTCTCGCTCTCTCTTCCTCCCTTTGTGAGCTTTATGCTGCCTTCTGTTCTCCCTCATGTTCTCTCCTGAGGGAGGCCTGCGCAACAACAACAGCCGCCATGACAAAAAGGGACCATATGCAGCCGTATAGGCCCTATACTTTACAGAGGATTACACAGCTTCCATCAACTCACTGCCTGACTGGCTGGAGAGACAGGGGGAGTGGACCATGACCAGTGTGGGAGGAGTGGTCAGAGGTTTGCATGTGGGTAACTGTGTATTTGTTAGGGGGAGGGTTTCAGTGGAGAGTCAGTCTGAGAGAAAAAGAAATGGGGGAGGAGATGGAGGAAGAGGAGGAGGAGGGAGAGTTTTGATTTCCACTCCTATTGTCCCATAATGATGCAATCCACAGCTATGAGACTCCTCAAGCAGATCACTGGGCTGACAGCCACTAGACTCACTGGATGGACAGGAACTGGACCAATCACTCTAGAACAGCTCTGAAAGACAAAACACAGAAGAGGAGGAGGGACAGTTACATTGACTAACAACCTTTGGTTGAAATTGTTGTCATCAGCGATTTTAGGTTTACAGCAGAATGACTTCCCCATACAAACAATGACTAATTGTGTGTAGTACAGGCCAACAAATGGATAGTACTTGTTTACATGGAGATTCAACAGTTGGATAGCCTTGACTAATCAGGCCCAGCATGGCCTACAGTGCAGATGCCTCCCCAAAGACAGGCCTGCTGCCCACAGCCGATGGCAGACGGGAAACCATGCGGATGCAACTTCCTAGTTTTAGAGCCAACAAACTCAATGGCCCTGTTGCTGTAGGTTGCTGCAATGTTGTGCTTGCCGAACTTGCATAATCCCTAGCCCTACTCTGGTGCTGTCTGTTGCAGTATCCAACACATCCTTAGTTGCAGATCAATTAGTGCTTGTTAAAGTAGCCAGACCACTAATCCTAATCCCACTGAATGCTACAAGACTGGTAGAGAGACAAAGACAGATGGATAGATAAAAAAAAAAGCTGCCAACCTCTCACCTACACATAATACCGTAACTGATTTTACAGCTTAGATTTCATGCCCAAAAGTCAAGATTTATTAAAGTCTGTTACACTGAATGAAAGGTCTAAAACCAGTTAGATGCAATGCAATGTCTCCCAATGCACTTGGACTTAACAACTAATGTTTTAAGTAGATTTATCGTCCGATATGGGCCTATCACAGATATATTTTATTTACACAGATATATATGCTTAAGAAAGCAGCCTTTGCATAGTCATATCAGTTCAAAATCGGTGCACAATCAATATAGAAAAGATCCATAGACACCATATCGGTAATCAGTGAATTTTTCTCCTTCAAAAAAAAAAATCGGTATCGGCCTCAAAAATCCCATATCAGTCGGGCTGTAGTTTAAGTCATATAGGCCATTATCATCTCTGGGATAAAAGCAGGCATGTTTCCCCACACATTTTTTTTTATATTTTTGCTTGGCTAATGTTTGCTTTATAAAAACTCTTTCAATAAAATTCAGAAATTGATGAATGCCCAAAGTGCAGCTGTTGTAATGCTTGTTTAGTTAATTCCTACTGAATCATCAGTATGGTGTTGACAGATTCAGCCCTTAGAGCATGTAATGCAAATTACACAGGAGAAAACAATGCATTATAAGGACAATGTGTGCAGAGTACATTAGTTTTCAGAAGCAGTGTTCCCATTCTTGCCATTTTCTCGTGTTTAGTATGTCAGTCAATCCATGTCACACTCTACAAAAACAGGTAGGCCTATATTACACACAGCTTGTTAAGGGTGAGCGACTGAGGGGGGAAAGAAAAAAAGACAACAAAGATGAAAAACAGAGTGCTCTGAAAGGAGATTAAAAAAAAAACCATGACTGCCTATTCTTTGTTATGTTGCATTATATTGCCATCACGCAAATGATAAGTTACTATTATTAGGATAATTTGAAGAAAACTACTTTTTAAATGCTATTTCATATTAGCCTTTGTTAACATCTCATTTTTAAGGAATTAGCACTGCAAAGCAATGTAGTTTTATAAATTATCATATGGGTAATAAATTGGGCTTTGAGTCTTGCAGTGTCATCACATTCCAGAGTTTCCTCAGTGAAGATGGTGAATGTTATCATAACTGACAGGAAATCACAAAATCTTCCTTTAATTGTAAAAACTATGACTGAAACATACAGCCTACTTCAACTACAACTACATAGATATATTGAGGACATCTGACAAAGTCATGCTTGCTGAACTGTAGTGATGTATTTCTGCATTTTGCTTTGACAGCTGACTGCAAGGATTTTCAGTTCAAGGATAATACAGATTTTTCTCTAAGGGGATATGTGGATCAAAAAGCAGAGGAAAGCCACTGCTGCTGCTGCAGATGAATTTCATCTGCATGTGGAACTGTGAGCAGATGGGAGACTGACCCCTCTCACTTTGCCTGGCCCCTATAATAACTCCATAGATTATGAATACGATTTATAAAGATCATGACATAAAGACCCTGGTTAATCCTACAGTGGGGAACTTCAACTCCACCACTAAGAGATGTGAAACAGAAAACAAAAACAAGCGACCTGGAAAACAGTAATCTCTTTTTAAGTAATGACTAAGACTTACTAACTGATTCAGAGTCTTTCGGGCTTACTAGATTAATATAAATGATTAAACCTCTCAGGTTTTCAAGGACAAAAACATAGCTGAAAAGATCAATGTGTTGTGCAAGTTTCGGCTAAATGACTAAGCATCATGCATTATGAAAACCCAGAGGGACTGAATTCAAACTTTCTGTGACACCCCCTTCTTATTCTTCCAGCATCACATTCATCTGTAATGAGATATACAAATGTCTTTACAAAGGGGAGAAATGATAAGTCTGGATTGCTTTAGTGCTTGAGGGCCATATTGTGCTTGAGCTGGCTTATACAGTGAGAACTTGGCAGCAGGCACCTCCTTCAACAAAGCTCAGGCACTGACTTAACACGCATGTAAAAAAAAAGAGACCCAGTGACTAGATTTAGACGAATCTTTCTTTCTGTGTTAGCTAAAAGGCTGACGATGAGGAGTGAATCAAAGAGAGAGAGAAGGACAAAGCAAACTAAGAGGAGCTTGAGGGGGAGAGGGAGAGCAGCCAACAGTCTGGTTACACTGTGTTCTTTTGACTTCATTGTCTCTCCTGCACGGATATCCTTCCTTTTTACATTTAGAATTTAAAAAGAGGCAGGTCTGGCATGACATAACAGACTCCAGCACACCAAAGCGACCCTTTTGTGGTCTCTCCTCTTATTTTTTTTACTTCACTGTGCAATGTGTGCTGTAAGTGATGGCACATAACAGCCGACAAATTCGACATTTTATTTTCTGCCCACGGGGCATTAATATTACATATACATAGTATGTCCTCATGCATGCTTGCACAACATAAATGAATGCAAGAGGAGCCAAGAGGCCTAGCATGGAGGTTAGAATGAAGAGTAGACAAGACAATCGGGGATGGGGATTTAGAGTATGAGAGTTATATATTTAGATCATCTAAGGAGTAGAACTATAGCTTACGGTCAGGAATGCTGTTCAAATCCTCAAGGAAGAGCAGAGAACTCATGCACAGCCGATTGAGAGCCATAGCAGCCCCAGAGAGAGAGAAACGAGCAGCCAGACCATGTCACAGTGGGGGTAACCACAGAGGAGGTTTACCTAACCAGACATTCCTATGGAGTCTCTCTTTTCTTCTTTCTTCCCCCTTTTTTATTCATCTCCAACTGTCGAGGCAGCCCATTCTCTGGACTAGAATTGATCAGCAGCATTTATGCACAAATCAACATATTTTCAACACCATTTATTACCCCTTATGGGTTATTTTACAGTTGGTAGTTATCTGAGCCAGAAATTCCAGGCACAGCTGGTTCACATCAAATGAGCAGAATACAGAGTAAAGTTGTGACCCTGCTTGAGTACAATGCTATTTTACTGTTTAAAATTGGTTGCAACTGCCTACAAAGCTGCATTTCTCCTGAGTGTTACTGCAAGAAAGGTAAACAAAAGCTATTAAGTATTGGCTATTGATTTCTAAAGTCCTCAGTGGCAATGTGTGTCTTGGCCAGCACATGTAAAGCAAAAAAAAGCCATTATTTAAGTACGTCAATTCAGACAAAATAAATAAATAAAATTTAAAAAGATAGAAATGCTCAACATTAGTGCTCCACATATTTTTTTTTTTTTTTTTTTTACAAAGATTCACTTTAAGATTTTATTCAGGTATACAGCATAAGACTCCTGTGTGCTATAAGGACTTGTTATCCATCTGTCTTAAAATCATGTATCCAACTATAAAAAAACTGGTCAAAGTTGCAGCACACAGCACACATTTACACATCTAACAATAAAAATACAGAAGAGCTAGCATTAAAGATGACAGTCAATGGGAGGGGTTACAGTACAGTCCCTTGCATCTCTTTCAACAGGAAGATTGCATGGCAGAAAAACAGGTGCTCTTTCAAGATAAATGGCCACAATTACATAACATTTATTGACATGCTATTGGAAATTAAGTATAGTTATGTTGTTCTAGCATTTAGTTGAGTGAAAAAAAGCCTATGAAATCACATTTCTCATATATATCCAGTTACATATATCGTAGACTGGGCTCAGACTCCGACAACTGCAGCGGATTTCATTCATTTGCATCTGCTACCAGAGAAAAAGAACTAATCAGGGAAATAAGATTAATGATGAAACAGAAATCTGTTGTCAACTGGAATAATGTCCAGATTTGTGGCTGCTTAGAGTGCAGGAAGAGCAGAGGTAGAAATGGGTTGAAACACGAAAGTCAGGTAATAACTGAGTCTCATAGCTGAACGGTTTTATAGGAGAAAAACTGCCTGAGTAGCTGGGTTTATGGTCCCTTTTTATTTAGATTTTTATTCTTATTATCTTGGTTTGGTTCTGTACTCTTACCTGGGATTTGTTGGGTCTCTGTAAATAATATTATAAAGAGTACGATCTAGACCTGCTCTATTAGGAAAAGTGCAATGAGATAACGTCTGTTTTGAATTGGCTATATAAATAAAATAGAATTGAACCTCTCCTGTGTTTCATTCTCATTGTTGTTGCTGCTATGACACCTGAATTTCTCTCCAGGGATTAAAAAAGGTTTATCTTATTTCGAGTCAGATCGATGGGAAGCTTCTAATTACCTCTAACTTCTTAAGATCTCAATGAGCCATCAACACATGTAATGATTCACAGACAAGACTAAAATTTGTCAGAGTCAGCATATAACCGCTGACACCAACCAATTAGCAAACGCAGTGTGGCTGAACAAGCTAGGTAATATTGTTTACCAGGCAAGTGGAGTCAAAACTTTTGTTCACAGTTCACACCTTCAATTCAGTGTTAGTTTTAGAAGCTGAATATGCAGTGAATAGGCAAAGTATGTTATTAATAAAATTAAAAAGGGAAAAAACAAGCTAATTTTAGCAAAAATCTACTTCATATTTTTTGTTTATACAGAAAAAGCACTAGACTGACCAAAAATTCATCAATCCTAAAAAACATCTTTGAAAGAATATATTAAAAAGGTTATTTTGGTGCAAAAATGCACCAGATCCAAGTATTTAGTGGTGAGCAATTTTACAAAAAGTAATGACTATTTCCATTACTGATAAAAAACAATCTGTGCCAGGCAAGATCAGTGTGCGGTTTGCATTCACATTGCTACGGTTACAAACGTACATTTACTGGCACCAACAAAAAGATTAAAAATTACTGCTGAGCCGAAGAAACGAAAATTAAATTACTCTCTTGTGAAACAATAAAAAATTTTGAACTCTACAGTAAGTATATGGCTATTTTAGTATGCAAACAAAACAAAGTCATAACTAATTAGAAAAAACAAGATGTCTGGCAGACATAGTACGATAGCAGCAGTCAATGAAGCAGAGGGTGGATTGGGAAGTCAGACAGTCAATGAAGTAAAAATGGAAAGACCTTCTTCAGGCAGCCAGGAGAGACTCTAGCCTGCTCAAACCCCGCCCCCAAAGGGTCAGGGACCACCTCCTTAAATCTCACCCTACACCACTATCATCATGGATGTGTTTAGAGACAACTCACCAGCTTTCAACGGGCTAAGAGGCTGTGACACTGGGGCCAGCTATATAGGCCTAACTGAAGAAAAGCAATTTAAAGCTGAAGAGGCCTCCAGTTTTTCTTCGACACCAATTGCGATTGTTCATCAGACACCAGTTTTGAAGGTAACATGGCCTCTTAAAAATAGTAGTAGTAATAAACCCTTTTTCACAATTTATGAAACAAGTTTTATTTTTATAAAGCTGCATCTCGTTACAGGTGGAAAAGGAGATGCTCGAGAAAGGGAAACTTGCCTTACTGTGCGTTCAGATCGCCGCCAGCGAGAGCGTCAAAGTGACCAGAAGTCATTAATTTTCTATGTGAGCAGGGGGCGAGGAAAGTTGAAGTCCAGGCAACTTCATGGTAATGAGCTATGATGCGGTTCGGCGGCAACCAATCGGAAATTTCAAGTCCTCCGCTCGAGAGACTTCCAGAGAACACAATCGTGTAAGCTTTGGTTCCGACCAAACATTAGTTCCCAAGCAAAATGAAGGAGAGGCTGATAATTGCAGTGGCGGGTTACCCAATAATCTATGATGTGTCCATGTTTGCATACAGGGACACAAGTAAAAAAATAAATAAATGTGGACCAAGGTGTCTGACATTGTTGGTGTTCCTGGTGAGTTGGTGAAGTGCATTATATATATATATATATTTTTTTTTTTTTTCTGAAAATAGGAGGGAATTGCATGCTAAATTCAGTGCCATAGCATGCAAAACATTACCATCACATTTAAAAGATTTCATGAGGTTAACTTATACGCTACTTGTGGTCAGTCTGCACAAAGATACCGATCAACATGCTTGTTGCTTTGAGGCCCCTTTAAATAACTTTTGCAAGACCAAGCATTCGATCTACTTCAAAACGTCCACAAATCTTTCGACAGCATTGTTGGCAGGGCAGCCAAGCTTTTTACATTTTTTCGCCGGGACATGGACAAGATGCTGTTTCTTCATTTGGAGCATGGGTTGATTTACGGAAAAGACATTGTTTTATAGGCTGATAAGCAAATTATATTGCTTCTGATGAGACAAGCCATCACATCCTCCTCTGCAGCTTGTTCTCTGATATGTTCCATCTCTGCCTCCACTGGTCCCAAATCCTGCATTGGGAGAGGCACTCTTTTGGCTATGCAAATGTTGTGCAGCACAGCTGCTGCACACATGATGATGCATGCCCTCTCTGGCTCCATCCTGATTTCACTGGCAAGCAGTGGAATCTAAAATAAAAAATAAAAAGTCAATAGTATGACTAGGCTATATGCAGTAGCTATAAATCATCCCATAACATTACTCTCTGATAACCTATACCAGTTTAATTGTAGGCTAAAATAAACAGGGGGAGGACATGTTTCATATTTAACCTAAACATAAGCCAGAAACACCTGCACTTGAGCTCTCCTATGCAGCGCTCAATGATTGACCTGTCTGTGAGTGCACATAGTTGTACTACCTTTCTTGCTCTGTCCGGGGTACCATGACAGGTGTCATCAGCCACTTCTTTAAAGGGTAGCCAAGCATTATGCCACAGAGCCGTCCCTCCTCACACACTCTTGCCAGTGCGCTCTCCCTCAAGATGTGTACGTCATGGGCAGACCCATACCACCACATCAATTAATTTCATGTCTACATCGCACACAATCTTAACATTAATTGAGTGAAAGCCTTTCCTGTTTACAAAAAGGTACTCATTTTTAGATGGTGCCTGGATGCGCACAGCACACATGCATACAGCCAAAAAATACCGGGTATGTCGGAGTCTCAACGAAATCTCTCCTTGGTGAGCATGGCCTCCTGCTGGATGGGTAGACGAACACATTGGTGAGCCCGATCTTGAAGGGCCAGAGAAACTCGACGTGAACCATCTCGCTTCCTTCTCATCTCTGTTCGAGAGAAAATGGCGGCTGATATGAGCTGAAGTGCGAGCAAGCATTTCAATTATCCTGGAAACAGGAGTTTATATCTGATGCACTTGCCCAATTGGGCAAAGTTCTCTATCTTCATATATATCCAGAGGATTGGTGCGGTCTCTCATTACTCTGTCACACCTGAAAGCCAGCTGATCGTGTAGCCTGTATATTGGATGCGCCATTGTCAACATTTTTATTTTCACCTAGTCAAGACCTTTCACTTTACACCTACCTTTAACTAGGCGTAAGATTTAATCTCAGAAGTAGCACTACGCCTAGATGGTGCAACAGGTAATTTTATGTAGGGCTTAAGGTGCATTTTATGTCCAGCCCAGTCTTACGACCAGGTGTACATCTAACTGGTCCAACAGGCCCCTGGAGATTTAAATTTGTCCTCAGTGTGCTGTTTTTACTGGCAATCATTGCCGCTCTGAAATCAGTAATGTGTCACGTTCTCCCCAACAACAAAAACACTGATTTGTAGTTTTGAAATAACAACTCTCCTATTAGAAATGTGCACAGAAATGGATAGTTCACAGTGGAAAAGAGGTAATTCCAGCAAACTTGCCACAAAAAGCTTTGTCAATTGTGTCTCCATTCACTGACCCACAACTCATCCAGTGAGGAAATGTGAGAGTAAGCTAATTAAAAAGGAGTATTTCAACTCGTTTAGGAACTGGTGTTTAGTACTGCATATAGGAGTGAAATTGATCTGGACAGATGTGTTCAGCATAGTGCAAACAGCTCTTACACAACAGCATTGTTTTTCTTTACTAGGCTGCCAAGACATTAGGAAAATATTCTTTACACAAACCACTATCAGTAAAATACAACAGACGTGAGGTAAAAACATTATTCAGATTCTGTATACGCAAGCAGGCCTTTTCTCTCAAGCAGCAATCAAGCAATACCAAGCAATGAAATAATGTGCAAACATGCCCTGAGAAAAGAGGTGTCTGCATAACAACGCGTGCCAGCATCCTTGTCATGGAAACCCATCCTGAGCCCTGGCCATTCATCGTGGGTGCAGCTGGTACATGTCTCTATGGCAGTTCCCTCGAGTACGACTCTGCTGGGACAGACTGCTGAGGAGGGGGGGGGGGACACGACACATCATCCTCCTCCTTCCTCCCACTTTTTCTTCTCATCTTTCTGCCTGAGGTTGCTCATGCTGTTTCCATAGTGTAGTGTTCACCTCCAGCTATAACAAAACCACCAGGGACAGTCACTTATCCAATCACAGTAACTTGCAGTAGGTTGCAAACTTAGCAATCAACAATGGAGATAAGGAAACCTCCATGGGGACAGAAAAACCACAACAAAACTGCAGCAACAAATTACACAAGAATGGAGAGAGTTGACACCACAGGACCTGTAACATTTAACCTATTCAAACAAAATAACACTGCATAGAACTGAGACCTACCAGGCCTAAGATGATTGCCAACCATTGTTCCTTGGAAATATATAATGCAAAAAGATACAGATTAAAGCTATGTGAAAAATCATATCAGAGAGTCTGACAGCTGATACCAACAACTAACACTAACATCATTCTATAATACAATACAAATAGTACCTTATGATAGTCAGACTATAGAGTAAATTACTTCGTTTAAAATAAAACGTGACTGATGATGAAAAAAGCATCTGTTGCAGTAATGTGTAAGATGATAATTGAAAAAAACTATATCATGATTAAAAAAACAACAACAATGATGTTACCCTGTAATGGGATTATTTTGTCACAACCAACCTCAATATCACAGTAACCTGCAATAACTGCCAATGGTCATGGACAGAGGGGAACTTCTTATTCTCTGTCACCAATTAAGTAACAGAGACAAGAAAAGTACAGATGTCAGAAGTGGAGATTGTACGCAGTTAGATGTGCATACAGGTAACTTACAATTTACTGTTTTGCTTTAAAATGGGCCAACATATTTGCTTTTACATCTAAGAACATTTGTAATTTTTGACTAAAAAAAAAGATATGTTTTGTGATTAAAAAAAATGTATGTCATAGAGGGAGAGACCGTTTTCATTCAAGCCTAGGCGGAGTCCTATTTTTATAGATAAGCTTTTGTTTCCCCTGACACAGAAATGTGTCATATACATTTACACAAAAGGAAAAGTGTACTGGGTGTGCAGAATGAATCATCTGACGACACAGAGTGTGTGACATTATGAAAAAGATAACATCCCTGATGTCAGCAGGTTGAGTTATTGGTTGATCTTGTGGAAAATAAAATATTAGTCCTTCTTTCTGTCCCCTGCACTGGCCCTCTCATTCCTCAAGTATGGACTCAATCAATCTGACAGTTCAGAGGAGGAGGGGGGGCGCCATGCAGAGCCTTTTGTTCTGCTGAGGAGGCTATACATGAGAATAAAGGAAAGAACAGAGGCTATGAAAACTGTAAAACCAGTAGGAAGTCAAGCGCTTCAAGCGAGAAAGTAGCAGGAAATGGCGCCATCAATGAGTGTACACTGATATCTCAACAGTGACCATGTTATCAGCAGCTCAAGTTCTGCAGCGAGTAACGATAGTTAGCTATTAATAAACCGAGTTCTTTGCCAATTCCAGTTCTCATTAAACGTATTACAAAACTTTTGCTTTGTGTCGCTCTTGTGCCTTTAGCAATGACACATAAACAAACTTTCAATGTTTGTTAACTAACGTTAACTAAAAGTTGTGTAAGCTTTTGGGGGGGTACGTAAATTGAGTTACTATTGACTAACATTTGCTTACACAATGTTGGCTGTGCAGCTATGTTAAACTTGAATGGCTAACTAATAACACACACACTCAGAAAACGACGTTTTGAACAAATCGACGTTTAGCTTTAAATCGTTTATTAACGCTATTCGTCGCAGTGTTTTGTAACGTTAACTTGGCGTTACGGGTCTTACTTTTAAGAGTTGCTAACACTACTGTAAACTAAATTAGCTACCTTTCAACTGTTCTGTGACTGACGTGGACATGTTTACTCAAAGCAAGAGATAATCAGCCACACTTTTAACCGCATAATCCTGTAAACTCTGCAGAGGAAACTGTTCTCACCCAACCTCCAACTACAACTGATCCTCGCCAGCTGTGACAAGAAAGATGAACCAGACCAAGCCGAGCTAGCCGCTGCGGTTTAAATGACATTAGTTAGCTGGCTAGCTAGCTTGGCGCAACACACACACACGGTGCAGTTTTCGGTATCGGTTAGCAATATATTTTACGGTTTCATTCTTACCAGACTGGGATACAGGGTTGCTTGTATCACTTGGCTGGTTAAATAGCTGTTAGCCGTCGATGTCCCCAACAGTACCCACCCTCCTCCGTATTTCCGATATGTTTTGAAGTTGACGCTGTGTGCTGCGATGTGCTGTAGTCTCGAAGAGCGAATGAGCAATCACGATACTTTCCCCCTCCCTTTCACTGGAAATCACAAATTACGTTATGAACCTATACCAAGCCCCAGCTCAGCTGTAGTGGTACTGTTTAATCAGCAGTGTAACTGTCGTATTTAAGGTAACGTTAATGTTAGGCCTATGTATATTTATTTTTCAATAAACAATTCACGTTAAAAATGCTGTGCAAATGTTATAAACACAACAGACACCCTTTAGATTAAAAACTGCACAATAGAAACAACTGGAGTCATAAAAAAAAATTGTCATTACACGTAAAAGGAAGTTATTACATAGTTAAGGCAAGACTATAAAAAATATAGAGCTGTTTGAAAGACTCAATTCTGACTTTTAAAGGGGGCGAGGATTTAGTTTGGACTTGCTAGCTGTTAACACACAACACATAACTTTACACTTTTCATTTCTCCGGAACTTACAACAAACAAAAGTTACCTATGCCAACAGGTTTAATTTGTAGGTCATGCTTCATTCAACAATGAAATATCTGTGTTGTAGATTTTTTTTTTTTTTTTTTCAGGCACTTGTATTGGTGCATTTATGAATTCATCGGGATCAACTTGATATGATTGTCATCAGTCATTGTTTAAATAAAGTCAAATGTTCTAGAACAGGACAAAAAATAAAAATAAACAAAAGTTTCACATTTCATACAGGAGATTACATTTCATAGTTAAGGTAAGTAGATAACTTCCTTTTGATAATTAATTTGTCTCATCATAATATAGTCATACTTTAATTCAAAAGCAAATGTCAGCCCTGATTAATGAAAGCCCAACTGAAATACAGTATGTGTAATTACATGAAAATATCAATAAATACATAATCACTTTATTTTGCAGTTTCCATTACACTGAACTTGATTTTGTCTGTTTTTGATGGGACAGAGTTAGCAAAATGGCTGTCCAACCACCTCTGTACCAGTTATTTAATCTCAGGCCCTCAGCAGCTCAAACCAGCATGGATGCTTTTGTGTCAGAGTTGTGGTGTAGACTTTTCCCTGGACAGTACTTTGGACAAAACCACAGGCTGGATCAAATGTTTGCCAGGAAGTCCCACTGGCCAGAACTGGCAACCCTGCAGCTCTGTCCCTACTATTTTGACCAGGTCACTTACAGCCTTCCAACCAGAGGCCAAGTGAAACACATGTGGGTACCACTACTTTGATTTCCACTATAATTTCTACATCAAGCTGTATTCAGGGGGTTCCCAAACTTTCACGGACCCCCAGACAGTGTTTGTTTTTAAATCTATTACTTCATAGTTTGGGACTCAATTGAAACTTCTGATCAGATTAGTCATTTTCAGATTCTCTACTTATTTTAACTTCAATTAAATGTACTACAGTAAATTCCAAGCTATTCCTCAAGGGACTCTGGTCCTCAGCCTGTGCATGTAAATCCACACTATTGGTGGACAAAGGTGATATTTTTTTGTGCAGCTTGGTGTGTATTTGTTTTACTGACACTGCAGCTTGGATGCTATAATATATGATCTTCCCCCCCACTTGTGGCCTGAAGGGAGAACTGCAACCTCAGGCTGCACTGGTTCAACTCATGGGCAGACTTAAAACAAGAAAGGCAGAGGGCCACTGGTCAGTATGGAAGATGGCATTTAAGGACTAACCGAGAAGTCCGGCCCAGCACTGGCACCCACCTGAGTCGACTCTGTCAACTCCAAGATCCAAACAGTGGCAGGAGTATATCCACAAAAGAGTATACTTACCTGATGTATGGCTACCACTTCTAACTGCCAACAACCTCAAGTTTTTGTCTCATAGTTGTTACTAAATCTGTTTTATTACAGATATGAAAGTTGAGCATGTGTCTGATGTTGAGGTCTGAGGTGTAGACATGGTTCATTTTTGACAAATGATTTTCATGTTAATACCAATTTTATTCACATTAATTTTATCCAAGTAATCAATTCCACCCATAAGGGCAACATTTCCCCTCCCCACTGACTCAAAATGTTGGGCAAGAGTAGGTGCTTCAGCAACATCTCTCAAAAGAACATTTTGTTGGCAGGAAACATGGTACCATTACTGAACAGTGCAAAAGTAGTGTGGATATGGGCCAGGCAATGCAAGACTACAGTTGAGGCAATTGCTGCACCTACGACTTACTAACAATAATCACAACCGGAGCTGCTACTAACGATTATCTTAATTCGATTTGTTGATTATGTTGTCGATTCAGATGTCAGAAAACAGTAAAAAAATGTAATTGCTTCTTTTGTATGACCAACAGTCCAAAACCTTTATATATTTAATTTAATGTCATAGAAGACTAAGAAAAACTGGAGCCACTGATTTCTTTTGCAGTTTTTGTTTTAAAAAAATGACTTAAACATCAAATCAATCAAAATAGTTAATTTTCTGTCTTTCAACTAATTAATAAATTAGCTTCATTGCAGCTGTAATCCCAACATTCAGCTGATAAGATCATAACAACAATGCTAGTTTCACAATTAAAAGCCATATTTATCAAGGCAGAAAAACAATGACTGACTATAATTTACATTTTTTATGGAAAACATCTTTAATGGATTTTTTTTAAAGTAATGTCTTGTTAAGTGAGTACACATAGATACAAATGTTCTATCCTAGCTACAGTCAGGGTCAGATATTTTTTAGGAACCAGTAGAGTGCCTGTACAAAAAAAAATAACTTTTGTGACATCACATGGTAGTCTGTCTTCTCAATGCTGGAGGCACAGGGCTAATCTGAAATTAGGCCTTGTGCTGCAGTGAGTAAATTTAGTCAAAAAAATCTATTCAAGTCAGGGACTGCAAATCCACAAAAAAACACACTGTAGATACAGACACACAGACGTAAATCAATAACAAACGTGTGTCTGGACACCTTTTTTTTCAGGGTGTATTTTTTCTCTCTACTTGTAGAACTCGTGCTCCTGCTCGTCCTTTTTGATGACGGTCTTGTAAGCTTTTTCGAAGTCTTTGGCCAGGACGATATACCTGTTCTCACGCACTGCCAACATACCAGCCTGAGATAGCAGAGGAAGAAATAAAGGGAAGGAGGAAATCAAAAAACAAATTAATATGTATATATTTTACAAAATAAAAGATTGTTAATAAAAGGTTGTTTACATTAGTTTCCCTTTTGCACTGTTTAAAGAAAAGAAAAAAAACAACTCGTAAATGAACAGATAATTAAAGCTCTAGCTCACCTCCTGGCAGATGGAGTTGATATCAGCTCCAGAGACCTTGTCTGGTCTGGCCACATCTGCACATTAGTTAAGGACAACCGAACAACACAGCAATGAATCAAAAAATCTGAGTATCTGAGCTGTGTTTAAACATAAAGGAATATATTAATGAAGTGTGAACAGATTGCAGACTCTCACCCTTAACACTGTTTAAATTGCAAATGCACCAGCTGTTGTGTGTTTTGGTTAGAGTTTTCATTTTGTCTTTGTGATTCAAGAGACAACTACATGGTTGCCCTGCATAAAGTGAGTCTGGTGGCATCCACAGAGAGCCATTATCAGTCAAATGGGATGTCAACATCCCTGCATACCCCAGTTTTGACACTACAGAAGATAAACCAATGACTTGTTCACGGGTCCACAAGAAAAAGCATCTTACACTCAGACCTGTGTTTTAAATGTGATACTGATGCAACTAAATAAGTGACTCAAACCAAACATCACAGGTCATTAAGTCTATAGAAGAACTAAGCTGGACAGTAACAGAGCATGAGGATTGAATTTCCAATAAAACAAGAAAAGGATTGAGGAGTTCCTGCTGTCAGGCTCTGTGTTTTAAGTAAAAGATTAGATAGTGTGCAAGTCCACACTCTGTATATGACTGGAAGATAAACACTAAAAAGGTACATTCTTACATCTAGTTACCAACTGACTATGACTCTGAAATATTTTAAAATTGTGGATTTACCATTTTGTACTGCAGGAGAAGGAAACATTGGCACAACAAAGGTAGCAGTACAAGAAAATACTAACACATTAACACAACACATGCATCTGCTTCAACAAAAAGCATCCCATATTGAGGGGGGGAAAAAATCATCAACAATTTGTTTTACCATGCTAATCATTTCTAGCAGTGGAAAACAAGTCCAAACTTATCTTAAATGGCACAAACTGAAGCTGTTATTTTGTACTATTGCAAATCCATCAGGGAGCACAAAATGCCCTCTAAAAGGAAAAGTTAATTTCTCACTCTGTTATACACACACACAAATACCACTTAAACTTGCTGTTATTAAACCAAAAGGATACAGTCCTCAAGGTCGACCTCCTCAGAGAGGTTCATTTTACTGGTGATTGTGGAGAAAATGAGACGTTTCTGCCTGCGGTCGGGCAGGGGGAACTCAATCTTTCTGTCCAGACGACCAGGTCGTAGCAGGGCAGGGTCCAGTGTGTCTGCTCTGTTGGTGGCCATGATCACCTAAGGGGGGTTTCAAATGTCAAAAGATGTCATGTGAGCATGAAAGTAAATTGTAAACACACCATGATATGGGGTGCATTTGGTTCCACACAAAATGTTTGCTTCTGGCTCACTGAAGGGAAGACAGATTAGTTAAACTTGGACCGAATGCACCCATGGAATCTAGGGCAATGGTTTTGCCAACTCTTTGAAGCTGGCAACCTAAAAGAAGGAGCCTCACAGAAGAAGGCTTTAATCAATCACTCACCGGCTGAGGCTATGATTTAATACAGAATGTGTGTCACATAGTGTTTATTTTATCCAGATCACCTGCAAAAGGCTGATAAAGTAAACAAAAAGGTACCTGTCACAGAAAAGTTTAGTGGCAAAAATAATACTAATAAGAATACTTTTAATTCAAATGTTACATTTTGCATTGCCATTGCTACTTTGCCAGTAGAAACCAAATATGTCTGGCAAAAAAAAATATCAGACAGAGAACTGCACTTGCTTTGTTTACAGTGTAACAAGAAGCACAATGCAAAGCTACAGCTGTACAGTTAACAGGAATTGTAAAGTGGTTGCCCAAAAAACCCTTGGGAAAAAACATAGTTCCTGGAAATAACAAGCCACCCTCTTTATATACTGGAGGCTTTGTTTGTGCAAGTCTGAGCTGCATTCACAAATAGCTCATGGGCCAAATGTGCATTTAAAGTTTTGAAGATTGACAACATAAACCTTTTGGATGCTTGCTAAGCTGAATGCATGGACACATGGCATAGTGATAATGGCATAGTGAATGCATGGCTGGTGTCGCTCTGACAGTGATCAAGCTTCATCACTGGCACCACATGCCAGCATATACGGAGATAGTGAAGCCACAGGGGGAAAGTTAAGAGCTTCCTCTAACAGGGGGACGTGACTCACCTTGACATTGACATTCTGGTCAAAGCCGTCCATTTGATTAAGCAGCTCAAGTAAGATTCTCTGCACCTCCCTATCAGCTGCAGAAGAAAACAACAAGGTCAGAGAGAACATTTATTCCATGAT
The DNA here is from genome assembly GCF_020085105.1 of Siniperca chuatsi. Lineage (NCBI taxonomy): Eukaryota > Metazoa > Chordata > Actinopteri > Centrarchiformes > Sinipercidae > Siniperca > Siniperca chuatsi. The sequence goes on along the minus strand of NC_058050.1, from coordinate 7,419,351 downwards.
GTTACTGCATTTACAAGGATGTAATCAGGGACAGAACAAAAATATCTCTTAAAATGAGAATCTTGACTTCAATTAGAAAAACTAGAGTAATGTTTGTCCCTTAAAAACTGAAATCAACAACAAAACTTGATTGAAAATAAATAAATAAACTTATCCTCAACCTTTTCCCAGAGTTTGAACTTAAGTCTTCTGCAAGTTACTGGTTTGGTTTGTATATAGCAAGTCTACATGTTCATACCTCCAGTCTGTGCATCAAAACGCTTAGTGGCGATGGCATCAATCTCATCAATGAAGATGATGGCCGGGGCATTTTCCTTCGCCAGCCGGAAGACATCACGCACCATACGAGGGCCCTCACCCAAATACTTCTGAACAAACTCAGAGCCCACCACACGGATAAACGCCGCTGGGTGCAGAGATATTGGACAAAGATTAATTTTTGTATTCACTGTAGATAGACCTTATCAATAATCCATATGTAACATACAGTATCAACTTTAGATATCATTTGTACTTTGTAGTAATCAGTGCCATCAAGTAATGACATAATGTATGTATTATATATAGGGTTTCAATCCACTTTGCGTTGTCAACATAAAGGAGGAAATGGCTTTTTGTCTAATTTGGTATAAAACAGGATGATATCTCACTATAAAATATACAGAATACACAGAAAATATCCAACAGTAGTGTATCGAGGATGTAGGTTCTGTGCAGTGACAAACACATACAGGTGTCTGATATGGAGGACTTACCTGTAGTGTGGTGTGCCACAGCCTTGGCCAACATGGTCTTACCACAACCTGGAGGTCCGTACATAAGGACCCCCCTGGGTGGGTCAATCCCAATCTGATAAAGGAAATAGACCAGAGTTGTTAAATATCTAGCAGAGGTTTTCTACATTTTTGAGAGAGCAAATTCATGTTACTTCACTCACTGTGACAAGGAGTGTAAAATTCATGAAAATTATTTGTCAGTGTTCATGTAAAAATGTCACATTTCTCTTGAATATCTGACCTGTTTGTAGAGCTCAAAGTGTGTGAGTGGCAGCTCTACAGCTTCTCTGACTTCCTGCTTCTGAATGTCCATACCACCAATGTCAGCATACATCACATCTGGCTTTTGGTCTGGGAGCAGAAACACAGCGAAAAGGAAAATTACATCAGCTTTGCTATTCAAATATATTAAACTTTATACAAGATCTCCGACCTTCTTTAACAGCTTCAAGAAATTGACATCTATGTATTTTTACTGGTTAAAATCTTTTGTGACACTAGTAGAAAAATGTAGTCTCCAGATATGACCATGGTCGTCTTTGTTGAGGAGCTATTAAAACATTTCCAAGAAACCTCTGGGAGAGAGTGGTACTAAGTGTTTTACCGGACGTCAGCATCATGATGCTGCTGTCAGCTTCAGGAGGGAGCACATCCACCAGGGCATTGCTGTGCTTGTGCAAGGCCACTGAGGCGTTGGGTTTCAGCAGCTCTCTGTCGATGGTGCTCAGGATGCGCACATAGTAGTTGGACCCTGAGAGGGGAACAGTGATGAATAAAATGAGAAAGAATACAGGAACAGAACTCATTACACATTTAAAACATGTACTTCACACTAAATAATTCAAATTTGACAGCGCACAGTACATCTCTTCCAGTTTCTCTCTCAAGACTCCGAAAGCCTGAACATGACAAAGCATTCAAATATACAGCTTGTATGCATCATCCGCCATTTCATTAATTTTTTATTCTCAACTTTATCTATTCATCCATTTATTTTCAAGGTCGATATTTTTGTGTTTTTAATGCATACTATTTTATATGTATCTATTGGAATTTTAATGCTAGCAAGAATTTAACTGTTCCTCAGTGCAGAAAATATCCAATCAAGATATGAAGCACCAAAATTTCAACCAAAATAAGAAATATCTGTGATAAGGATAACACACAATGGGAAACAACAGATTATATTTAAGTGTCAAGAGTGTAAACTAGAGGGCAGGTGTAACATCCCACATCTAACCCCCGAAACCTTGAGACCAGTCCAGCCCAGCCCATTTCCAAATCTAGTGTGTCTTTAAATGCTATGATGCCATGTGCTAGCCACATCTGCTGTTGAGATTTTCTCTATCTGAAATTTCCCACAGGTCTTATTATACATAGGCAATTTGGTCACTGTTAATGAGCACAGCTGCCACAGGACAAAGTAGAAAATAAATAAATGGATGAATGCAAGCAACACTAGCAAACACTCAGTGCTAATACCGCTTGGATCTGCGATCCCATTTCCAGGTGCACCTGCTATCATCATATCAGTTCCTACTTGGGTCTATGTGTTTTTTAAAGTGTTTTTGACTTCTAGTGCAAATTCAAAGCCATTTTATCTCCAAGAAATCCTGCAAACTTTCCTTTTTGAACAATGTGAAGTGCTGGTGATGTTCTGTGGGACTATCAGCAGGGTCAAACAGAGATTCCTCTCCATGTTTTTATTACTTAAAATTAATATTGGCAGCACATAATTCTTTTTAGTAGTTTTTAGTAGTAAGTTTTTTATTTGAATAGTACCTGTAGTGGAGCCAACAATGGCTGTGTTCTGGTCAACAGCTTCCAGGAACTGGCCAATGACAAGTGGGATGCTCTGTATCCTCTTTACCTCTTCCTGGGCATGGAGGAACTCTTTCTTCAGGTTCTTCTGTTCATCTTTGATGTACTCCTCCTGCACCTCCAGGAACTCCAGCTCCTGCTGCAGCTTCTGCAAACACACAACAAAAGGAGAGGATGAAAGGAAGGTGAGAGCCTGCTGGAGATGAAAGTATAAATCTGCTTGCTGGAGATCATAGACCAACATTGGTGGCTTATGTGTGGAAATAGAGTTGAAGAACCACTAACACAATAAACATTTTAAAAACCCTTTCAGAGCTCAGGAATCTAATATACTTATTATGTTTCAAGGTCTCAAATCTAAAATGAGTCAATATTAATTACTGAGAAGGTATTATGAATTATGAATGCATTGGCCTGTTCCAAAACTCTGCCTGTGCTGGCCATAATGCACCCTTACAGTGTGTAAAATATACACTCTTAAACAACATGTAGTGGTCATACTGAATGCACCAGATTGATTCTTTCTTTGAGGCATGAACTGTTGTGACACACATTTATATGTAAACTATACAAAAAATATTTTCTGTCACTCTTGATAAGCAATCTATTTAAGTTTACTTTACAGAGGCACCAAAAAGTTAATATCAGAAACTGCTAAGTTTTAAAAATTTTCATTGTGAACAGAAGTAGGCGGGTATATATTGGATGAACCTTATGTAAATATGATCTGTGCGAAATGTACTGTTCTTCTGCTATTTTTATCCTGGTTATCAGACTGAATTGACATTTTGTTTCACTTAATAACATCACTTGAATCACTGAAAAATCAGAGATGTGGGCAGCATTTCAGATGTTTAGACAACTGTACTTTCGTGCATGAGGGTAATTTGTACAAGTTTGTTTCAAGTGTTTCTGATTTATATTTGTCTTTATTGCAATCCATTATAACCAAAATTTAAGCAGACCACAGCCCTCTGTTATCCCCAAAGACATAGAATAAAACCTATGACATTCACCTTTGAAGCCTACACATAGATTTTGGGTAAATTATAACTTTTAACATAAATGTATGAGCAGGTATCAGACCTTGTATCTGCTGTAAAGGTCCTCAAGATCTTCTGGTTCTGGTGCCAGGAAGGACAGACCTGTCTGAGGTCTGGAGGTCAGTATTGCCGGCATGTCGTCCTGTGAAAGTGACAATACCACAAAAACATTTAACATAAATAAACTATTGTATTTAACATCACACATCAGTGAAGAGCTTGTACTGTATTTCTCCCAAACAAACAGACAAATTAGATTTATGGTACAGACTACTTTCAGCTCAGGAAGAGAGCAAAAATCAAACTTCACGAAAACATACCTATAAACAACAACTGTATGCTCGGTTATTACATTGAACCTAACAGAGACCAACACTAGCTTAGCTTCCCTTAGCTCGTTAAAGGCTAGCTAACTTTAACGACTCACAAAAGCACAATCCGACCTGTTACAGCTGTTTGCGACGCTTTGGTGAACAACAAAAATATTAACATTAATCTTTGGTGGATATGGTTTTATAAAACCCTCATCTACTTTACAACAAATCCTTATTCTTGAGGTCTAAAAACATCATGCTAATGCTAGCAGCTAACTTGCATGACATAGCAACTGCACTGAGTAACGTTAACGTAGAGAATGAATTGGCAGGTTTACGCTTCGACAGTGTTAACGAGCTAACAAATGGTCAAATATTGCGACAAACAACCATTGACATAAACACTCAAAAACTTGTATTTACAAAAGCCTACCACAGAAACTCTTTCAATTTTAGTTGCAAAACAGGAAACAATCTTCCTAATTCATACCGGGTTCTTTTCTACAGCTACAATGTCCTCCATGTTGAAATATGTCTACCGACTGACGTTATGACGTGATACGTTGGCAGACGGGTGTATGGGTAATGGAGTTCTTTTTTGTTGTATCAACGTATGTATAGTAGAATATTCTGGTTGGGTGTTCAATATTATATAAGAAGGAAAACTAATTCAATTTCAGGATAAAGACATTGTATATGTTTTGAATGTAATGAGACGGAAAAAGATATAGGTTTTACCAAGAACTGCATCAATATGGCACCACAATCAAAGACCTTAAAAATAAGAAGGGAATTAAAACAAATTATGTGTTTGATAAATGTCTGATGATACATTATTTTGAATTTGCTTTACTCGCTTTTTTGTATTGTTTTTCTCGTCTTTTTTCCCTTTACTTTGTACATGCACCCCTAATATGGACAGTGTTGTGTTCTCTAAAATAAAAGTTGAAAAAACAAAAGTAATAGCAGAGACGGTTTAGAAGGGAGACGGCTCACTTAAGAGCTATTTCCTGTATCTGGTTCACGTGGATTTCACCACTGCCCCGTCCCTTTAGGAGACTAGCGGCAGCTCCTGAGTCTATTCAATCCAATGGGAGAAGTGGAGGTGAGCACAGATTGTGACAGATTCTTTCGCCCCATAATCACCAAAGTAAATATCGGACCCATTTTCACAAGACACATATCTTCCGAACATTCTGGCTCTGAAATGGCATTTTTCAGACATACAAATCAGGAGAAAATTAACTTTGATCGAGACAAGTCTCTGTCTCAACCATACACTCTCGCAACATCTGTTCTCGTCAGTCTGGTTTCACTGCAGTGCTGCCGACGTCGCTTTCCAACCGGATAAACAATCTAAATCTGTGATCTAAATCTAATCTGAAGGGATTTATACATGAAACCATCACTTACAAGTTAAAACTGAAATAAAACTTGTTTTTCGTTGCTTAATAATATTATTATATTTATTATAATTTAACTGGGGAGAGTCGACCACGCCCACTTAGAAGACAGAGAGTGTATACCATTTCATACCATTGGCGCTTCCTGTAATGCATTATCTTTGTTATAGAGTATCTTTGGTAATATAAAAAATTCGTCTTCTTCTTTTGGTTTTATGGCGGGTTGCAACCGTTGCTTATAAGGTGCATAACGCCACCTACTGTGCCGGAGTGTGTAGCATGGGATATCAGAATCAGTCAGAAATACTTTATTGAAACTCTTTTGTTACAGCAGCTCACTATCACATCAGTGCCCACAGGAATAGAAGTATTTAGCAAAAAATATAATACTTTATAATAGAGGTCCCTGTAATATTGTCCCTGAACTACTACATCATTAGGTAAATAAAGTAATAATAATTAAATGATAGTTATAATAATAATTAAATAAAAACTAACCAAACCTAAAAAACTCACTAAATTCTAAATATAATCCCATCTCCTGTTGTTCCCAGAATACCCACAAGGTCACATTCCCATCCTGCCTTATTCTTTTGAGCTCTTATCCTTTCTTCCCTGTAGGCTGCTTTCAACAGTGCATGAGCATATGTTCCGCATTCTCTGTAATTTTACATTCAGAGCATGCATCTGATATACTTTTCCCTAGCAGAAACAATGTTTTATTTAATCCTGTGTGGTCGATGATGATGACCTTAGTCTTGTTAAAACTGTCTCATCCCTTCTATTTCCTCTAAACACACCCTGCGCATTAATGGTTTTCTGCATGCTGTTATAATAAAAAATATTGACTTGCAGTTAAAAATACAAATACAAGTAAGTGAAAACTACATAAACATTGCAACATTTTTTTAATGAATGTGTGTGTGTGTGTGTGTGTGTGTGTGTGTGTGTGTCTGTCTAGGCCTTTCACTGTCCCTCAGGTTGTGGCATATTGATACATATTGGGCAGCAAGATATGGCCTGTCTCCTTCTCCCAGGAGCATTTTTAATTTTGAGAAGTTATTTAGCACTTTGAAATCTGCGATTAAAGAGTTGAACTTGTTAAAGTAAATGTTTCTTATTTTATTGAATGTTGTACAGTGTAGGAGGAAGTGCATCTCTGTCTCAACCTCATCCGTTGAACAGTGACCACATATTCTGTTTTCTTTTGGTTGCCATCACTTGTGTCTTCCTTTTTCGATTGGCAGTTTGTGGTCACCGAGCCTGTACTTGTTTATGTTTTTCTGTCTCTGCTTTCTAGCTCTGACAGTGGAGAGATATTTTGCCAATTCGTAATCTCTTTTTAGGGCCAGATAACATACTGATCTACTCTGGCTTTGAGTTTCTTCTTTCCAATGTTCCAAATAGGTTTCTTTACATTGCGTTATAATTTGGTTTATTCTGATTGGTTTTTTGGAAAGCAGAATTGCTGTGAGACTGGTCAGAGTTAGTCTCATCACCAGTTGACATAGGGGACTCTTTTCTGGGCTCAGCTCTTGGGTATGGAGGGCTTTGGGATGGAGGGTGTCTAGGGGGCTGGATTTAAGGTGATTTAAAAATTTGAGCGTTCTCTTTTGAATGTTAATTATCAGTGGGTATCTGCCTAATTCTGCTATACATGCATTGTGTTTTTCTGTGTACCTGTAAAATGTATCTGCAGAATTCTGCATGTAACGATTCTGGTGGATGTTTGTCCCAACGGGTATAGCTATGATGACTGAGTGGACCCCATACTTCACTACCATACAGCGCAATGGGCTAGCTGACATTTTAAGCCAAATTTTAATTGGAATTTGGAAATTATAAAGTTTTCTCTTAATTGCATTTAAAGCTCTTCAAGATTTTTTTTTGTGCCATGCTGCCATGTTGAAATTCCCTGGAGAGACTTTAGCTGTATGGTCAGTCCTTCCCAAGTAATTGGGAAATCAAGGGGGTTTTGGTTGTCTTTAAGTGTTTATTCTAATGTTTGGAGTTTTGCTTTTATAATACATTGAACTGAATTCATTAGATTTATTGCTATGTCTTTGTACAGATTTTCAGAATGTGCTCTCCAGATGTCACCATTTTGGATGGGTTGTGGTTGCTTTGTATTGAAGTTGTTCCACATTTCCCAGAATTTGATTAATGGCGTTTTCAATATCTTCAAGTTTCATGTGGGTATAATTTTGTTTTTTTATTCCTTACGTTGTTGTGCTGTGTGTCCCATTCTTTGGTATTTAAAGCACCTTAATGGTTGCGGAATTAATTTTCTCACCTTGTAATTAATCCAACCCATTTTTAAATGAAGGCATTATCTTCTTAAATATAATCAAGACTGAAAATCTGTCAGATTTGACACCACCTTTATTAGCTTGGTGTCGTTTGGCCTCTATCACCTTTCTACCTTTGATCTCTTTTTTCACCTCTTTCATGGACATTTCCAATGGTGAGTTAGAGATCACTCCTCTCAACATTGCCGCCATTCCTGGTATGAGCGCCGTAATCTTTCCATCGTTACCCAATTTCAGAATCCTTTCCTGCTGCTTCTTATTTACTGCTGAAATTAGAATTCTTCCATTACTTAGCAACTTTATTTTTCCGATTTCCTTTTCTATTGCTTTTGTCACCTGAACTGGATGGAAGTGGCCTTTATCATTACTGAGCATAATAATAACTTTCCATTCCTCCTATTTGTCATCATCACTGCTCCCTTTGGAATTAGGTCTAATCTTTTTCGAGGTAGGCCTAGGTATGTGCTCTCCTCCATTACTTGCTTCCAACCATGACTGTTTCCTTGCAAATTTTGTTTGGCTAAACTCCATCTCTGAAGGCCACCCACCTCTGTCTGAATTATCACCCATTACTACACTCACGGTACAATTTGATTGCATCCTGCCTTCACTCATCTCACTCTCAGCGCAGTCCGAAACCTCTTCTGTCACTTCCTCCAAAAACGACCCTACACAGGGTAATGGTGTTCATCCAGGGTATAGGCATTTCATTGTTTCAGGCTACAATGTGAAAGCATTCACATTCAAGGTTTTTTTTGTACATAACTGATGATTTAAAAATTAGTAATACTCATAACTTCACAAAGGGTCTAAGGAAATATATAAAACAAACAAAAACATTCATACATTTGTGATACAAATTATTCATATCCTGTCTGACCACATTAGCATAAGGTGTTTGTATGACTAAGCTAATATAAGCTAAGACGCATTTCCCCACATTTTAAAGAATATAAAAGTAATAAATGAAATGCCAAACATGATAGAATAGCATAAGCTTTTTATGATTTACATGAAAAGTTCTTTTAAACTGTTACACAGCTTTACCACAGGAAAGTGTAAAACCGTCCCAGAGAGCCCCCACCTGTGCACGTGGGTGTTTATTATGTATATCCTGTTGCAGAGATGGGGGTCTGCACACCTCTGCACATCACTGTGGTTTCCATTCAGAGTTCAAATGAAAAACACACAAATATTAAAGAAAAAACACTGCACTAGAACTATAACTTTTCTCTTGTGTGGGAGGGCACATGGAAGAAGTGCATCATTGTTTATCAGCAATGCATGGGCCTATCTGTCCTTATCTGGGAGGATAGTGAATTGTTTAAATGGAATCAATACACTGTAGTCTGATAATCTTTTAGTCACCCATGTTGGCAGTTGAAAAACAAGGTAAAGTGAACCCTGCATGCTAGACAACAATAAACGTCTGCAAGTGAATTGTAATTATAGATTAGCTTGAAAGTTCTTTCTTCACCTTGAAACAGAAGCAGACAGAACAATCTCTACTTAAGGTCCACTTACTCACCTGTTCTGGAGCTTTCGATAGCACGGTCTTCATCAGCAGATAAAACTTTTAGGACTTCTTGTTCATGTTGGCCTAAAATTTGAGCATAACAGTTCATTCTTGATCTTGGAAACAATAGAACAAGCTCCAATTACTTGCTTGCGATACAGTCAAAAGCTCCAGAACAAGAAAGTAAGTGGACCTTGAGTGGAGACTGTTTTGTCAAGTGCTGTTTCCAAGGTCAAGACTGAACTGTCAAGCTCAATTTTTAAGCCAACATGAACGAGTAGTCTTAAAAGTGCTCAAAGTAAAGGATAGTTTGAACATCTATAATTTCATGACAATTGAACAAACTTCTGCTGCTGATGAAGACTATCCGATACAGTTGAAAGCTCAAGAACAAGCAAGTAACTGGACCTTGAATGGAGATTGTTTTGTCAACTGTGTTATTCCACCATACTACAAAACACATGTAAAAAAAAAAAAAAAGTCCTGTTCTCCTTTATTCTTAAAGGCACAAGAAGAACCACCATATATCTAAATCTTCAATTCTTTGCAGAAGTTAAGAAATATCATCTTTGTACCATCAAAACAGTGTTAGTTTTTTTGTTTGTTTTTTTAACAGAGAAGTGACATCTTCCAGACTCTAAGGAAGTGGTGTAACAAACGCCTGCATGTGCTTCATCTGTCTGCACTCAAAGGAGGCAACGTCGTCATTTTAATTTGTCTTTTGTCTGGAGACATGTTAAAGATAATTTTATCTGAGATGCATCACAGCTTAAAAGTGACAAAATGGGGATGGATACAATGGCCGTTTCTCTACTTTATGGTCCCAGGTACAATTTATAAAGATTTTTGATTTGTAGATGAAAATGTGTGTGTGTGTGTGTGTGTGTGTGTGTTTGTGATAGAGATCCTACGTTTGACATTTACAAATTATCTCTCAAATCCAATGTTGAGGACAGACTGTTGATGGTAGTTTCCTGCAAGTGATCAAGTATTATTCAGGCATTTTCAAACTTTCTAGTGGTTTCTTTGCTGTGGTATTGATACAGGTGTGTGTACGCATACTCTCTGGTGTATTTGTATTGAGCTGTCTGTTTATTTTATTGGTTTTTATGTGTGTTATCTCTCACTGTGGAATTGTATTTCTCTCTCTGTGAAGCACTTTGTACTTTGTTTTGATAAGTGCTCTCTAAATAAAGTTTATTATTATTATTATCATAATTAGTATTTTTCATATATATAATGACAACGAGAATTGTCTCTGACTGACAACTGATCTTTAGTTGCTCAACTTGTTTTAGTTCTCCATTTTATGTTAGTGGACTGAGACATATCTTAACGAAATGTTTGTGAAGCAAATTACCTTTTTGGGGTGCACGGTGGCAGAGCGGCTAAAGCTCCTGCCTCCCAATAAGGAGATTGTGGGTTCGTGGGATCGATTCCCGGACCAGACCAACATCACACAATCTCTCTGGGTGGAGTCTGCATGTCCTCCCCGTGTTACCGTGGGTTCTCTCCGGGTTCTCCGGCTTCCTCCCACCGTCCAAAGACATGCATGTGTAGGTTAATTGATAACTCTAAATTGCCCGTATTGAATGAATGTGAGAGTGAATGGTTGTCTGTCCTTGTCTGTGTCTGTGTTAGCCCTGCGACGAGTTGGCCACTGTCCAGGGTGTACCCTGCCTAAGGCCCAAAGTCACTGGGATAGGCTCCAGTCACCCGCGACCCCTGACGGGACTAAGCGGTAGAAAATGGATGGATGGATGGATTTTGGGGTAATACTAATATCTAGAACATCATTGTTTGGCATTTTTGCCCTTACTGCATAAGAAATAGTGTAAAGGCAGACATGAAACAAGGGATAAAGAGAGAGTTATGCATCGAAGGGTTATGTGTTGTATGCCTTAACCATTTTGCTATCAGAACGCCCCAGATCATTTTCTTATTATTACTGCATGTAATAATTAGCATATAATAGCAATAATAGCATTAGGCCTTCACATTCTCTTTGAATCATTCTTTTATCCTCAGAAGTTTTGTCTTATTTTAAAAAGGTTTTTTTTTAGCATGTTTGCAAATCTTCCAAGATCATGCAGCAACTCTGGGCTAACATAATAAAAAATTAAGAACTTGTCATGTGACAACTTTTACTTGACAGGTTATCGGTAAATTCTTGGCTGCCATAGACCAGTGTTTTGGGAAGCGGAAGCCAATTTACAGTAGTATAACTAATTCCTTTAAAAAGTCTGATTTCACTTCTTCTCGATTTTTTACATATTATTTATGAAGAGAAAGTTTGTTCAAGTTTGGTAGCATGCAGTTTCTTGCTGCATTTCAGCTCCACCTGAGCTGTGCATCTCTTTGTCTAAATTTGGATTTTTGTTTTTTGGGTCCAGTAACTGCAAAGATGGTAGGACCCCAAACTTCAGTCTATAAAACATCCTTTCAGAAATCTATGGCTGAAGTCACAGATGTTACATCAATATTTTTCTACAGTTTGTTGTTTTGGGGCATGGTTTGTCCTACCTGTGAATTTAAGGTGCTCAAGTGCTCAACAGATAGAACAGTATTTTTCAGTAATCTGAAATGTAGAATGTAAGTGGCACTGCAGCTTTCACATGATTATAAATTCAGAATAGGTTTCTGGGTTGAGCTGAAAATTGGTTTATCAAATGTCCCAGTAAAAACCATAAACCACCAAAGAGACCAAGACCGCGGTCTTTGCTTACACCTTGTCAGTTGCTGCCTGTAGCTATATTCACAATCATCATAACATAATTTTAATAAAACACAAGCGGTTGAGCATTTTTGTAAAAGATACGGTGATGGTTACTTTTGACAGGAAATTATTTTTGGTTACCCAACATTCTGTCACTGTCATATTTCCATGGATGTTTTTCAGGTGCTTGCTCCCTGGTCACAGTCCACCAGCCTCCTGTGCTTACCACTGCTCTGGGTCATGATGTTGTTATGCCATGCACGATTTTCCACAACGAGACAATGTTGACCCCACCGGTTCTGTATTGGATGTACTTAACACAGAACACTGCGAATAGCAGACTGTGGATCCCCTCTGAGAAATATGAGGGACGCGTAGACCTTCTGGACAATAATGCAAACTCTTTTAACAAGTCCATACTCCTCAAGAATGTCCAGTGGGCCGACAGCGGAAAGTACCTGTGCAGACTCTCCATCATCACAGAGAATGACCGTTTCAGGAGGAAAGGAAATGAAACTCTCCTGATGGTTTATGGTAAATACAAGGTTTTAGATTTTTCATCCATCCATCCATTTTCTACCGCTTAGTCCCGTTAGGGGTCGCGGGTGACTGGAGCCTATCCCAGTGACTTTGGGCCTTAGGCAGGGTACACCCTGGACAGTGGCCAACTCGTCGCAGGGCTAACACAGACACAGACAAGGACAGACAACCATTCACTCTCACATTCATTCAATACGGGCAATTTAGAGTTATCAATTAACCTACACATGCACGGTGGGAGGAAGCCAGAGAACCCGGAGAGAACCCACGGTAACACGGGGAGGAGGACATGCAGACTCCACCCAGAGAGATTGTGTGATGTTGGTCTGGTCCGGGAATCGAACCCACGATCTCCTTATTGGGAGGCAGGAGCTTTAGCCGCTCTGCCACCGTGCACCCCTTAGATTTTTCATTTCCAACGTATTGCTGTAAAGGGGGGACCAAATGTCCTCACAGGGAGAAAAAGACATGAGGAAATATTACCAGTCTTAACATAGATGTTCATCTCAGGCTTCTGTAGGGTGTGGCTCAAGTTCAAGACAGAACTGGAACAAAGTTTTGGTTTGTCAGGATGATTAAGAAAATCATTTATGCATTTATTTAGAAAATTAACTAAAATGTACCTGTATTACAATGTAACATGGAACTCTGGTTTGATGTTAAAGGAAATTGACAATCCTTGTGCTCCTCTAGCACCTACACGAAGACATATTTGAAAAATCACAATGTGACAATTGTCACTGTCACATTTGAATTTTAGGGACATTTTTTGTTTATTTTAGACTTTTTGGCCACATTAGCGGGATGGACCTAGGGATGGTAATTTTGGTCCACCGCTTTGGTCCAGACTGAAATATCTCAGCTGGTGAACATGGTCAACTATACCTGATAAATATCAGCATGTAGCTTTTAGCTCAAAGCCCCGCTGTACATCACAGAGCCACTAGCGTGGATGTGCACTATAGTCAAGTTAATGTCTCACCCTGAGGTAAGAGTTATGGCTAAGCAAAGGCCAAGTTTAGTACTTATATTTAGGATTAAAGATTAGGATTATTTAATCTACAGTTTTGGTGAGAGTTAAATTCAAAATTAGTGCTTTTAGGATTTTAGGGTTGAGCATAGAATTAGGATTGAGTTTGTGTGATTGAGTGTTTGTGGTCCAGTCTGGGATGAGGAGGTATTACAGGTCATTGTCAGATTTCTGCAGTAACCTGATTTTGGTTTTCTGTGTCAGGAAACCCAGTAAACAGAGGTCAAACCTGATTTATCTTGGCCATGCATATGCTTAACCATGTTTTTCTAAGAGGAGCTCATATGCAGGACAAAGTCTTCAAATGAGGAAAATAACACAGAAAAGATTACTTATATTTGTGTGTAAAATAATTCAAATGAAAGTCCTAGCAAATCTTAAACTGAAATAAATAAGTCCAAATATATCAGTTACTTGCCTGTTTTCGAACTGTGCCAATAAGAAAGAAACTCTATTTATATATCACTAATACAGTTCAAATAAGCCAGCCTCCAAACTGTGGTAACCAAAGAGAAGAAATCTGATTGCTAACAAACTGCATGTAAACAAGTATTAAAAAGGTGATTGCAGAACATGTAAAAGGTTTCTCCAATTTCTTGCCATAAGATCATTTTTGAAGGCAAAAAAAATATCTATATCGATATCCAGGTTTCTCATATGCATGTAAGTACGAACACAGGTCTTCGTGGTAGTTGTGGTAAATTAAGTGAAATGCCACACTGTGCAGTGACAAGTTTAGAGGTTAGGGAAGAATTTCATGAAAATAGACAAAACGTGCAATACAAATGTTTGTGTTTCTGAATATGCTTTCTCATGCTGTGTATCTGTCTGCATATCTTTTCAGACACCATGATCTTTAACCTCACCAGTCACAATGACTCTCTGCTTTGGTGTCAAGTAAACGTGACCCTGGATCCTGGATTTGTTTTGTCCATTTTTCATGATGGATGCAAACTCCAAACTGTTGACTCTGCTCCAGGAGATGCTGTCACAGCTCTGCCATATGTCACACTCTCTGAGGCCGTTTCTCTGAGGAGTGGAGGGAAATATGAGTGTCAGCTGCACCTGGACAAAGATCTAATAACAAAAAGCATCTTCCACTACCATCCACCTGGTAATAATCTCCCTCCTGATCTCATCTAGTGTTCATCCATACACATTGCACACTTGCTGCTCTGCACTCCTTAGTTTTTGCCAATTAAGAACAGAAAAGTTTCATCTTAAACTAGGAGTAATAAGAAAGAAAAGCTATGCTGCATTTCGTCTGTACTGTTCTTTCCAGCAATCACCTGTCGATTTGACTTCTTAAGAAGGTTTTTGAAGGTGGCACTCTTATCTTTGATCAGTAACGCACACATTATCTACCAAGTTCTTTCTCTACTTATTCAAAACAAACCACCATTTATCTGCTGCTTCTTGTTAAGATTGATACATCACTATCTAATAGTAAGTGAAACCCAGAGTCTTTGTTCCATGCAAAAACATATTGCAAAATTTTGTTGAAGTTCAATATTCAGTTAATCAAATCAAGTGGGTATCTTCCAAAATTACAGACTTTTTAATATGAAATTCCTTTCATGAAGGAAACACTGTCCAGGGAAACAAAAGAGGACATTTCATGCTAAAAACACTGTAACTTTGGAAGATACCCATTTGACTTGACTGCTGAAGCTTCATATTAACTTCAGATAAACTTTGCAATATATTTTTTGCATGGAATGAGATCTGTGGATTTTCTCCCCCATCACTCACATTAGAAGCATGTTAGAAAGGGATCTTTTAATGGCCAGTATGAACAGGAGGAAGGATTACAGAAAGCAAAAAGTGTTTCAATGTTCATGTGGGCATGTGAGGATTGTTTTAAGACAGACTTGGGAAAAATGTGAGCCCATCCTTTAATACTAAGTCCTTTCTTTTGAGTCATAATGTACAGTCACTTTATTATCAATTGATTCTAGTCTACAGTTTTCATTGCAACAGTAGTTTTTGCTTTTACCAGAGAAAATCAAGGAATTCTGTCCTCAAGACCAAAAACTGGGTGCTCTTTAAAGTTGCTCATCAATATACGAACCTTTAGCTGTACTGCAGATTACAAAAAACACAAATGCTACCATAAATAGTGTGGTTGGAAATGCTCTTTACCCTGTTATAGCAAATGTTCGGCCTGTTGTGTCATACATGTCCTGCAGGTTTAAACACAATCTTCAACATCAACAGTTATCTATTCCCAACAAAACACCCTGTCTGAACATATTCCCATATCTGAATAAAAGCTCGTCTCCCCATCATTGGCCTAAAGAGAAACTAGAAAAGCTTTAAGCAGGAAAATATCAGTGAATATTACTTTAAAGCTGCACTAGGCAGTTTATAGTTTAAAATGCTTCTTTGCCTAGAAATCATGCAATATATCAACATTAAAGTGAAGACTCGTTTGATGTAAATGTTTTCTCCTCAGCAGCTGAAGAAGGTGAAGAGCCTGAAAACGTTTCAGTAACACTTTCAATAACTGTCTCCGGTAAGTCTCCTAAACAGCAGCAAGCGCTCACTTTCTGCTGCTTATGTTGTTTAGGAAAAATGTTTCATGTTTTGTTTTAATGATGCTACTGGGGTGACAGAATTTGCATTGTCTTTTTCATTTCTTATCTTTTTTTGTAATTTGGGTAAACTTTCCCTTTAGTTTCAATTTGCTTTTACAGGAGAAAGGATAACAATAAATCCAACACTGCATTAATGTGTGATTTAATATTAGGATTATGCTTCATATCAGTGGTTTTGTGTTTCTCAGAGCATGTGGTGGGGTTTCCAGAACCGTGGTTCCTGTATGTGGGTCTCCTCCTGGTGCCCTTCACCATCTTGATGGGCCTCGTAACTGCCCTGCTGATGTGCAGAAGCTGAGTTTGTCAACATCTGGCTGGAACGGAGAGGCTTCAGCTTCAGTCAATTCAAGTTAAAAGGGGAGCTCACTCTGAATGAAAATATTATTCATGCAAAAATTAGCAGACTACTGTCAAATATTTACATGCTGCATCTTAATTCAGGCATGAATTACCCTTCAAAGTCTTAATACATCATAATGGTTCAACTAGGCTGTCACATTTTAGAAATGTGGCTTCTCTTTTTCTTTCCTTTCTCTTTGTCTCAGCCCCTGAACTGAATTGGGATGCAGCAAGTGATGAAATATCAGTGTCAGATACATCATGTTATTTCTGACACTGAAACATGGTAGCTAAACTTTTTGGCAAAATGTGTTAAAGGCATTAAAATAACCCCATGAAGGATTTTAAAGTGGAGGGGGCCTGTAACTCAAACTGTAAAATACTCTATGTCTCTATAATATACTGTATATGCATTTAAGGAAGACATAATTGCAAAAAATGTCTTATTCCAAATATTTAGTGGGATAATCTATATCTATTGTCTCCTATGCCTAACCAATTACAACTTCAATTTATATTCTAATACACAATGTGAATTGTATTTAGCTGTGAATAATACTGATTAGAATGGTGACAGAATATCAAAGTGCTCATATATGCATATCAATATGAATAGACTACATTTATACTCTAATTTATTCATTCTTACTGCTCTTTGGTTGAATATGTATAGTCTTATGTGTAAATGTGTACTCTTTTCTACAGTTATTGACATCAGTTCCTTCACAACCCTTTCTGTTCCCCTGCAGTGAAATAAAGTATGTATCACCTTTTAATGGTTACTGAGGGCAGTTGCACAAAGGGGCAATTTTTTTTCTTTACTTATTAAAACATTTTTCTATCATTCGTGTGCTAACTAGAGATACACCCATGTGGCATTGGCTTAACTTTAAGCATTAACCTGAACCACAAGTAATCAAATGAGCAGATTTCAAAAGCAAAATCTGTAGCCTAGCTGAAACTGACAAAACTCAAATGACCTCTTAATTCAAATGTATCATCTATCAATGCATCAAACTTGATTTTTTTTTTTTGTATAAGAATCAATAAGTTTATATAAAACAAGTTCATCCTCAGTGCGTCTTACTGGGAGAATAATATTCATCCTCACTGGTTGCTGTGATTGAAGTTAATCCATATATTTAAAAAGATGAAAAGGGATGTTGGTGGAATTAGGGACAGGAAGGTCACCCACACAGAGATTCACAGAGGCGTGGTGCATTTGTCAGGGCGAGGACAGGGATGCAATCTGCACAGTAATCCTCACTACTGGCATAATGAAATAGCCAAAACGAGAGATCAGCACACACACACGCGCTCAGTGGACTGATTTCCCTCTGATCTGAGTCAGAGAGCAAGTCAGTGCACCTGTGGTCATGTTACATGTGGTTGTGTGAGGGTGTGTTTGTGTGCATGTGCTTGTATATGTGGGCTGACTGAGTGAGAAATGCAACAGTAGCTTGAAAAGTGGGGTTTAAAACAGTTTCTAATGTCAGACAGGCTGAGAACAGGACACAGGTGCGGCGAGTAAATGAGAAACTTTGTAGTTATGAGTGATTTAATAACAAACATTTAGTTTTAAGGTGACTGTCCCTTTTAAAATGCAACAGACATCCACTAAATGTGAGATATGAATTTAAAATTAGCTAAAGCAGTGGGAATATCTGAAGACGATAAGACGATCCTTTACCATTTGTTAAATATTAAAAAACATATTGTATTAAAGAGACAGTGAGATGTTCACTAATCAGGGGCTAGTTCAGAAACTTTTGAATGAAGGGGGCAGACTGGGCACAGTTTTAAAGAAACGCATTTGTAAAATGACTAAAAGTGTGTTATGACTCAAATTTAAAGCCCTGGTTCTTGGCAATAATGAACTGTATTGATAATATTTACACTGTTTATTCTGTGACAAATAAACAACATTGTATATTCTAACAGGAAATAATATCAAAATATAGCTGCCATTTGTAACTCCAAATAGCCTACAAACATGGACGGATTATGAGACAACAGGCCCCTGGACACAGGTTGACCCCCCGTAAGGAGCAAGACACCAAACTGAAAGACACACAAAACGACTACAAACGACCACAAACTACAGCCTCAAAAATTATCATAAAGTTGAATCAATGCCTCTCTAAACCAGTTTTAACAAGAAACTGAACATTATAACCTTCATGAAGGGAGGATTTACTGCTGGACACTGAGTGTAAAAGCGGGTGATGTTGTGTTGGCTTCATGGTGGCACTGTCGTGTCACTGCTACTAAACAGCAACAAGAACGAAGAAGTTTGATTAATAGCTTTACCGTCCCAGTGACAAGATGCCACAGCACTTCCCTTTCTTTGATATTGGAGGGTTTTGATGACAGTAACTCTGAAAATAAAGATGTGTCTGAAGAAACTGATGATGAGGATAGATTTTTTTTTTCCCAGCCACTTGATGAATCAGATCATTCAGAAGCAGATTCGGAGCATAACAATGTAAGCTCAGAGGACATAAGCTTGACAGCAACAGCAACTGATTTGTGATTACTGTGCTGACTAATGTGTGTTTGGTAAGAACAGTTACAGTATAGTCAACGTGTAACACAGCACAATATGTATATAAACATAAAGCATAACAAGCTATGTTGAAAAATCAATATCAATCTATATCAGTATCATCGTTTTTTCGTTTGGTTTATTACTGTTCATTTACTGTTAATACTGTTTTTAATGTCTTGGGCCTGTGTTGGAAATAAGTGTTTTATTTTCTTGGATTCAGTGTGTTTTGTAGATCCACATGAATCATGTTTTTAAATCTTAATGTTTAATGTAAAATAACTCTTGACATCATATGTCTAGAATTCTCCCCTGATGAGTTTTTCTGATATCAGTGACCTGACTGTTCCCTTTGCCAGCACGTGGGGGTTTCTGGAAGGGATGAAAACATCACATAAAATCACTGTTTCCATAACAACGGCTCTATATTTCTCCCTCCTCCTCCTCTTCTTCTTTCTCCATCCCTCTGCTGCAATGCATCACACCCTCCCTCCTGCATGCACCTCCCTCCCCCAGCCTTCAGCCATCCCAAAGACTGATTAGCGCGGCATCCTTCCACTGACGCCATGTAATTTCTGGAGGTTACTGATTTTTGTATCCCTCCGTTTTTCTTAGTTTTGACACCTCGGTCAGCAATCTCCAGGAGGAATATACGGGACTCCAAAAGCAATTTCCCACCGTGCGTCTCTTCTTGAAGGCAAAAAGAAGGAGAAGAAGAAGGAGATTTTTTTGTCTTTTGTCTGTGTCGCGCTCTGATCCTAAAATCTCTCCAGTGGTTCCCGGTGTGACAGCAGCAGAGGGACTTCCAGCATCTGACTGCCTGACGCGGGATGGAAGCCGTCCACCTCTGACCCATCATTAGATGTTTCAAGGATATCAGTGAGGAAAAAGCGCAGGATTTGTTTTTAAAAAAGGGGATTTGATAAAGAAGTGACAGGTGAAAGGACGCTAAGACGCTGCGCTCGGCTCTGCTGCGTTTATGGGATTTTGAAGAAGAAGACACATGATTTTATGCATTTTTTTTTAGCAAATTCTCTGATTCAAGATTAGCCGCTGGGTAATTACCTGAGTTCAAACACAGTCGCATCCTATTCTTAATTCACAGCCACACCGCTGGAATGCACAACATAATAGCGCACTTTTATTAGCCTCCAAAGACGCACAGAGGGCGGGCAGCGGTGTAATTAACTCCCTTAGCTGTTCAATGCATGCCTTTCAACCCGCTTTCAAACCGGTGGCATGTGCTAGTGACCCATCCGAGCACCAGAGCCACCTGTTCTGTTGCCGTCGAGCCTGAGAGCACCATGCGCAGACAGCCGCTAAACAAACCATATGGCTTAACTGATGTGCACAAACAGCGGAAGATTTTACTTGAATAAGTCAGATGTAGCCAGACTCTGCCCTAGATCGCTGCCTAGAGCTTTATCTGAAGAGATATGCAGTTGTGAAACTGAAACTTGGACAGCAGAAAGAAAGCAATAACACTGATATGACAATAAAAAAGGTGATCATTGTAATTTCTTCCAAAGCTAAAGAGAGGTGGAAACAAGAGAGGATATTTCACACTGCTTCCGTTTGCCATTTCACTCACATTGTGGCTCTATCAAGCACTGACCTTCCTTTTTGTCCAGGTCATATCTGCAGCTGTACATGAGGGAAAAGTAAGCAAGTGCAGCTAAATGTTTCCTGTCAAAGGCATTCATGCATGGAACACATTTTGACATTTTAACAGACTTTTGACCTGCACACTCACTCCAGCTCCATTGCACGACTCTTTCACACGCTGCGTCTTCCATTTTCAGCACAAATTCCATCGAACACTTCGGCATCGTCCCCTAGGTATTAGTCTGCCTAAGATATTAGTCTTCCAGTAGATTTTATTGCTTATCACTGACAGTGCCACTTATCGACCAGTCTGTGTGTCAAGATACTGGCATTATTTGGTGCACACAGTCTCATTGTGGAGCTAAACGGACTTGAGGGTGTGCCACAGAGTATAAATAGTTGAACAAAGGCTCTTTTGGAGCAACAAGAGGCTGAAACCTGAAACCCAGGGTGATTCCTCCCTCTGGTAACTTTATACACTCACACACTGCGAGGCTGGACAGACTTTCCAGCTATATAGAGTGAGTTAGATCCTGAAAGGCTGGAGAGACAAGGCAGCAGGGCACACGACTTCCACACTGCTGCTGTCAGGTTTTTCAGGTGCTTAAGAAGACCAGATCAGCAAGAAGGCCCACCCATCCCTCCTTTCAGCCCTTGTGTCAGCTAGAAAAATATTTTAAAAAAGGACGAGAAGAAGACACCCGGGCAGACCACACCCAGAGTCCCATCAACCTCAGGAAAGAGTCTCCTCTTTTCACCTCCAAGACTTTTAATCGTAGTCAGGACATCTTTGGCATCTTAGTGTTCTGAGGTTTTCATCACCAAGCTGGAATAGCTGCTGTTGATCTATCTTGTGTCTCCCATTCTGAAGTGTGTGTGAGTGTGTGTGTGTGTGTGTGTGCAGTGTGTTTTGACAGCGTTGACAGCCGCCACCAGTCTTCTTTCTCCTATCAGGATGTCTGCAGCACAAGAGCTGCTGCTGCTACCTCTGGCCCTCCTGGCGCTTCAAGGTGAGTGGGCAGTGGTTGTGTTGCCATGGCGATGCCGTGATGACAACACCTTGGCATGCATCTGAGCCACCATCCAATCCCCCCATTCACTGACTGTGCAGTTTTTTTACTATTGTTGAGGTGTTTCCTATTGTCTGATGTTGCCCTTTCTGCTCCTGTCTGCTCTGTTTGTAGAGTGTGTGTGTGTGTGTGTGTGTGTGTGTGTGTTTATGGATGCATGTGTTTGTCTGTGTGCGTGCGTGTGTGTGTTGGTGTGTGTTCAGATGCAGATGTGTATGTTGTTTCATCATTGTGCTGGATTGCTTGCTAAAAGGCCAGCTGTTCGGGCATTTTTTCAGAGTAATGAGATGCGGCCATGTGGCAGTGTTAAAATGGAGGGCACACACCCAAACACACACACACGTGTACACACGCATACATATACAGAAGCTGTTGTGTTGTCAAATGTGTAAAACAATGTAGATTATTAATTTTCTCCTGTGTGTTACACTCGGGCATAGTGTTCCTCTGACGTGTGTGTGTTTAGGGCTGCAACGAATGATTATTTTCATTATTGATTAATAGGCCAATGTTTTTCTCGACTAACCTGTTTTATAATTGGTTCATAAAATGGCAGAAAATAGTGAAAAATTCCTGTCATGACCTCCTAAAGGTCATGATGATATCATCAAATGTCCGCCCAACAGTCCAAAACCCAAAGATATTCAGTCTACAGTGATATAAAATGACAAAAAGCAGCAAATACCCACATTGTAGAGGCTGGAACCAGAGAATGTTTGGTGTCTTTGCTTGAAAAAACTGCTTAAATATTTAATTGATTATCTAAATAGTTGCTGATTACTTTCTGCTGTTCAACTAATTGATTAATCGACAAATCGTTTCAGCTCTAGATCAGGTGAATGGACGTTCTCAGTGAGTTAATGTTGCGATTTCAGCATGTTCTGTGTTGTTCCTGCGAAAGTTCCTGTTATGGCACTTGTTTTTTCATTTGATGCTATTCAAATAATGCATCTGTACACGCGCTGTAAGAAAGTTCAGCTTTTCTACAGCATGGTGCAGAGCTGGTCTGTTTCACTCAAGTCAGGTCTCTACTGTATGTGCAACCTATATGCTACTGCTGCCCAGGAACACTAGCATCATGAGTCATCAAGTCTTTTAAAAAAGAAAATGTTCCTTTAAATTTGTGCCAATCATCTAAGTAGCCCTGAACCGTTCCACTCTTCCTGCTGGTATCTGTATCACAACTCAATTTCTCACCTTAACAAGAAGCCATTTATTATTTTATTGTGCGACAAACACCTTCCACTGAGATGAAAATAGTCTGAGCAACATAATCTATCATCTTTAAATTACTGTCAGTCTCCTGACACCCACAGGAACAGAAGAAACTCTACAAGGATATAATCTTTCACAAGCCTGTCTTTAAAAAATGTCCAACCTCTTGGCCTCTTGGTTTACTTGAAAACACAACTAAATTGGCATGCATAAAAAATTATTGGAGGCAATTTTAACAAGCTGTAGATGTTAGTAAAAGGGTTACACACATGGAAACAAAACAGTTTTTTTTTTTTAAATGCTTTTACTTTTTTAACTTTGTTTTTTGTACAAACCCAACCTAAGTTAAAACAAAACGTCAAAAGGTATTTTTTTTAGTTGGCATGTTGTCATCACAGATAATCTCATTTTAAGATCTGGGATTGAAATTTCAAATTGAGCACAAAAAGGAAGCAATGCATTAAAAGAGGTATTTACTGAGCACTTATCACTGTCAGGCAGCTGCTCTTTGTCCAGCACTCAGTCAGTGACAACAATACTACTAACCACACATACTTGCACAAGTCAACACAGCTTCATAATCTCAAAAAATATAATAATTATAGTAATGTTGTTATTCCTTTACATGAAGTGGAAGTATATCCAGGATATAAAGTAGAAAAATAAGATAAACAAGCAGGCAGAGCTGCAGAAAGTTGAGCCAGGAAGCAGATAGTGAGCGGAGAAGTGAAGCTTGGCAAAAAGTAAGAAGGTTATACAACCTCGATTGACAGAAATAGGTTTGGTTGAGCCGGGTTAGTTAAGGACTGATGTGAGTGAGCACATCTGGAGCTGGACGCACTGAGGATGAGGATAAAAGACGAGACAGAAAATTAGATGGAATCTCCAAACAGAAGAGGAAAGGAACGGATTGAGGCTGATAAAAATAGCAGCTTGTGCTCTTTTATTTTGAAACGTGCATTTGCATGTACTAAAAAAGAGATGGGATGAGATGGAATTCAAGAAGTTTCTGAAAGGCAGCTGATCTAGGAGGAACGAAAACATACATATTACAATAGTTAAATATCAACTAAGGTGATTTGATGGTGATCACAAGCTCCACCCACGCTCTATCACACTAAGCTCCATCTGAATTAAGTTTGGTGACGGCTGCAGAGGGCAAATACAATCAGAAAAAGAAGAAATAGGAGAAATAAAGGAACAGCTCGCCCCAAAATACAATAAAAGAGACTTACATATCACCTGTAACTCATTTTAAAATAGTGAAAAAAATGTTGTGATGCTACAAATGAAAAACTTCTGCCTCAACTTCAACTCTTCAGCTCAGACATGATTATTCACAATAATCCACAGATCTCATTGATCAGAGTTGTGTGTCCTTGCTTTCAAGCCAGACCAGAGGCTCATAAAGCCTAATGCTTCTGATGGCAACTTTAACTAATGCATGCATCAGAGAGACTCTTTGCTTCCGCAGTCGCAACACAGAGCCATTTAGTCTGCAAATGGCTCGAGCGCAAACTTACGACAACAGGATGCTTGAACAACCACACCATCTTCTCAGCCCCAAGACAATTGGATTCACGTCCATTCCACCACTCCACTCCAACCACTGCATCTGCACAAATTGGAAATCACATTACAGAGAAGCTTATTATTTTAAGTGGCAGGGGTAGAACATAATTCAATTTTGTAAAAACTATCTACTTTTGTGTACTACTACTGTTTGTAGTTTTTCCAAGCAGCTTAAACCAGGAAAATAACTCATTAGAATGAAGTGAATGTTTTTCAGCTTTTTTGCAGATTTCTCAACATTTACAGCTCAAACCTTTTTTTTTTTTTCTGGCCAGTCTTCCCATTAAAGTTGAATAATCAGGCTGCACATGTGCACACACACACACACACACACACACACACACCCCTGTTCATCCAGCTGTGTGACAGAAGTCTGTAATACCAGGGTGCCCTGGAGTTGCTGGAGGGGGGTCGGAGTCAGGGGAGTGAGAGAGGCTTTGAAGGACGAGATGACCTTCCACAGAGCTCAATTTGTAATTGTAGAGCCAAGAACTCATCTGTTTATCAATGATTATTGTTAACAAGGTCAAAATAGTTAAGTATAACACTTTAATTTGCTCCTATGATCAGCAGGAAACCGCTTAAGCAAAAACTAAGCTGTTTGTGTTCACCTCAAGTCAGTAAGAACTTACTTTACTTAAGGCTTTTAGCTTAACATAGAGCTGTAAGTAGATTTCTTCTAGTTTCTCATGTTTATTGGAAAAAATACTTTGTTACACCCCTCTGGAAAAAATAAAAACTACGTTATGAGCACAGACCTGTTGAGATATTGACCCATTGAATAACCAATTTTTATCAATCATTTTGTTCCAATATATACGTTTGTAAACATTTCTCATTGTGCCCACTATGCCGTAAAACGAGTAAATATAAGATTTAATACCAAATATTGTCAGTCAGGTAAACCCTTCGGGAAAAAAATTAAATGCACTCAGCTTATCCTCCATTTTAGAGTTTGTCCAATATGAACTGTGAAAGCATTTTTATAAGAGACGATGTAGTCCCTCATTCATCCAGGAGTGTTCTATCGTAGAAAAGGTTTCCATTTTATAAGACCAAGTTTCTAGAATCTCCACCAACCCAGACAAATGCAAAAATCCTTCTGACGTCAAACTATTAACAGTCACCGAAATGGCAGTTACCACTTGAACATGCAGCTGTACATCTTGCTTATTTGTCTTGAGTAGTGGATGTACAGAATAACACTGCAGAAAAGCAACATTAGTTAGAAGAAACACTGACATCCTGGAGACAGACATACCAATAAGAAGAGAGACATGAATAATTTAATAATAATTTAAACAAGAGATTTTTAAACAACGTGTCACCTGTCTTTACAAAATGAACTGCTGGCTGACGGAGTTAAAAACCAAGTATTGAGGTACCAAAATATCTTGAGCCCTTTAACTGCTAAATAGTAACATTTCAGATCAGGCAAACATGCTGGTTTTCAAATACAGTATAGTTTTATATAGTTAATATTTGTGTAATAACAATGAATCAAATGACTACATGTATGTGAAAAGGCCAGAGAATTATCACCCGGCTCTGCAGTTTCCCTCAGCTCTACGGGCCATTTTAGAGTCTTTCAGCTCATTGTTTTGGTTTAACAGCCTGCAACTGTACTGTTTTGGTTCCGCCTCACTGCTCTAGCAACCTTGTTACTCCAGCAGCAGCAGACAGCTGTTTTCAGCAAAAAGTTCTAACAAACCCATTGTATACTATATCTTCCCAGCAGGCAGACACGAAAAGGGTATAGACTAGCTGGTGAACATAGTGGACTTGTTGTAGAGACTGGAATATTTGTAGAGACTGGAATATTGTGGGACAAGAGAAGCTTTGAATGTCACAAACAAGTTGGATAGACTACTGAGCTGAGGATTTCTTGAGAAAAGAATGAATGGACGCCTTGTGTTGCATTCTTCAAAACAGATTCTTATCTACATTTCATCTGTAGAATCTATTTACTGTTGCTATTTCACTCTTGCATCCTTGACTTTTGGAGCTTTTTGTTTATTTCTTCTAACATTTTTGCCCATATATTATTTTCCACAGTAGTAAGAGAAAGCAAAGTTTGGGAGAAAAAGTAGTGAATCAAATGTGACAAAGGTCTAAAGTTGGATTGGGTTAACATCATAATGTTTTCCCCTTGTGTTGAGAGCTACTAAGAAGTCTTCTTAACTTTTTATTTTTGAGTCATTGAGGACATTTTCTGAGATTTGTCTTTTTTATTCGTAAATCACAATAAGACATATGTTGGATGTCTTGTTTTGATTTTTGAACGCCACAAAATAGAAATTGTTCTCTTGAACCAATGGAGCAGCTGTTTTAAGAAAAGATATAAAGACAGAAAAGCAGGCAGGGATTCCTCGGGCTTGATCTACACTGATAAACCAGTGTGCCATCACGTTACCAGCCACAACAATATGACAACTTTGTGAAGTAAAATGAAATAGACACTCACAGAGCAGTGTGCTTCAATGGTCTACTTGTCCCAGTGGAAGGTCCCTTGCTCGCTTGGTGTCAAGGGAAATGTCACGGATGTTTGGCATTTCCCAAGGTTATGTATGTCTACAGTATGTGTGTATTTATGTCTGTGGTGGCCCGGCCATGGAAACAGATGTTGTCTCATCTTTTTTCCACCCCATAGTGGGTGGATGGTCTTTTTTTTTTTGCTTTGTAGGCCTCAGGGGTGTTCAGCTACTGATATGAGGGATTAACCAGTCAGCCCCCTGTTAGGAAAAACTCCTAATCTGTAATTTCTAGAATATCCGTTGCATAATCCTGAACATCAGTCCACAGATTACGTAATGGCTTTGTATTTTTGATGCTCTGTGTGTATGTGTACACATACTGTATGTGTCCTGCTGCTGTTAGTGAGAATCATTGCTGAGGTGGCTCTGACTCTGTTTACTCTGCACTTTGGATGTGCAGTTCCTTTTATGTCTGCTTGCATGTCTCTCTCTCTCTCTCTCTCGCTGTGTTTTATCTCTGTCTTCTTAACTTGCTGTCTCAGCTTTGGACAGTCAGCAGCATCCCTGCTCACCTTGCACAATCTTGCCTCTCACTGCGTCACCAATCTCCCTCAGGATTACTGCCTCACACTGTCTGTGTGCTGCTGTTCCTGATAGATTTTCATTTGTCTCTGTTCTTTTTTATTCTATCTGTCGTGCAATTTAAGTGTTCTCTTCTATCTTCAGACATCCTTTAAATTTTGTTTCTTGCTGTCTGTCAAACATGTGCTTTGTTGTTGTGGTAATGTGTCTCCTCTGTATGTGTTCCAGATCTCACCTCCTTTTCTCTGAGTCAGTACACCAGCCATCTCAAACCCTTCAGTGTTTTTCTGCATGGGATGTCTTGCTCTTGTGTCTGTCTGGTGTCTCTTTGTCTTTCTGTCTCCTTCTGCCTCTCTGTCTTTTCTGCACAGTAGAAGCTGATATGATAGAGTCTCTCACAGACTTGAGTCAAATATTACATATTAATATATAACCAAAAATATAGTGGTGTCTATTTGCAAAAATGTCTATCAGTTGATTTTCAAATGCTTTCCTGTGATATGAATGACTTTCATCGACCTCTACTGGCAACCGAGGATTAGCTGCAGCACTGACAGCTGGTCCAGTTTACAGCAGCCTGTAATTAACACAAACAATCAAGTCACATTTGTAACAGACAAGAAAGCAAATTAAAGCAGAGATTAAACTGAAAAATATAAATATAAATATAAAACAACAATTCTGTATTTCCCACTCACTGTGTTGCTTTCTGTAAATAAGTGCACCTGTTCTCTAAGCAGTTCAGGAGTATTTGCAAATGCCTTTTGCCTCAGGGTCTGTTTGTTATGATATAGAGGTCCTCAGCAGACCCGCCTCCCAGAAAACCCGAAAACCCAAGAACCCGGCCTTAACTGAACCCTGTTTTGTAGTTTCAGACATTTAAGTTTTCGAGACAAAAATGTTGGGAACCACTGATAAAACCACTTTATTTGTAGGTAAAACCGAAACTGAGCACACCAGAAATATCAGTAATAATTCCTCAGTGCACAGAAAAACTGTGTGCACCCAACTACAACAAGTAGGAGGTCAAACATGAACCAGTAAGTCATCTGTAAACCGTGATGAAACGTTAACAGATGAGTTACAGACAGTTTATGTAATACTATTACTATTCACTGTCGTTTTCTCTTCTAAATACGTTTGGCTAACCTGGAGCTTGTTTGCAACCTGTGTGATTGTCTGACTGTTCGCGTTTCTGAGGTCTTGTTGCGTTCCCACCTCTCCACAATTAACCTGGTGAGAGCAACATTATTACTGATAAGAACAATGTCTAAAATTATGGAAATAAGACACGAGTTGTAAGAAACCGACATTAACCTTTAGGTTTTCAGCAGGCTGATGAAATTAGATCCTTCATTAATGCATGCTGCGTTTTTATCCATCTTAACAAAATGCAACTGATTAATGTGGCTTTGGTATGATCAGCAAAAATCAAGTATTTAGTTCAGGTGCACTAAAACCGCTGAATCTGGAATAAATTCACTTTTAATCATGTTCATGCTTGGGTTTAGTCGTTCTCGGGTCCAGATGGGTTCGGGTCTGTGTTTGGTCCATTTACGTTTGGGTTTATATTTTTGGGCCTGTGAAGTCTTAATTTATGTTCTCAACTTTCTCTTCTCCTCCTTCCCTTTTTTATCTCCCTCTTCTCTCTCTGCAGTGCATCAGCCAGCATTAGACCTCTTCCCTCCTGCTTCCCCATTTCCCCATGCTTTTGCAGAAATGGCTGTTACTACTGAAGCCTATGCTAACTTTCTCTTTCTTCCCTCCCCCTCATTCCGCCCCTCCATGTTTCTCTGCAGTGTGGTGGCATTTCTTTTTGTGTAATTCTTTTAAGTCTCCCGTTGGTGCTGCAATATTTGTATCCCAGGGAGTAAGAACAATAGTTGTTTTTATATATTTGTGTACATGAGGCCAAGGACGATGTGCAGCCTCTGTGAATCTCAACCAAACCTTTAATGATATCAGTTCGTCTTGAGTTCATCTGATCAGCATTGTGCTATCTGTTTCCTGTCCTCTCCCTCATCTCCCTCCCCCCCATCTTGCGATTCGAAACAAAAGCATCCCCAGAGATGAAAGTTGAGAATAGCACAAGATCATTGGTTGAGAGCCATGCTGAGGCCTCAGTGGAAACTGCAAGGTGCAGTTTGAGAAAGAAACATTTGGAGTTACAGGTGTGTAACTCCCGACCGATGAGAAGTATGTGTCATGGTGATGATGGCATATATAGACTCACGCTTCTATATATGAATTTAGCTCAGTTACCAATTGACAGAATGCAAGACACTAGTATCGCTCACTGCAACCTCTTTATTTCCCCTCAGTTTCACAGATTAAAAACTAAAATGTACATTACTACAAAACTAAAAACCAAATTAATCAAATTCACAACAATCTGTGAACTGAAATGATGAGCGGAAATAAAAAAAATGCAAGAAAAAAAGCTGTGCCCAATACAAAAAAAAAAAACACGCATGCAACAACCATTGGGAGCAAGCATGCAAAAAAATAAAAGTTACAGTAGCTAACATTGTTTTGTAAAATACTGTTTAGACAGTTTGCCTGCTAGTACTGAGGTACTGGAAAACACCAGAGCTCTGCCGATGTATCAGCCTTTCCTTGAGTCATCGGTACATGCAAAAGAGGATGATGGCCACCCCTGGCTCTTACCTCTAAACCCTGTGACCTGCAAATAGACAAAGAGCAATAAAGTGATACTGCAGGTTTCTAACTGTGTGTTCTTCATTCTTTTCGCTCTGTAGCGTCTCTGTGCCATGGGGCCTGTGTGGAGGTGGACTCAAACACAGAGGCCGTGGCCAACGAAGGCTTCAAACTGGGCTGCATCTCCTGTAAGATGAGGGGTGAGGTGCCCGCCATGGCCTCCGTCAACTGGTACTTCAAGGCTTCAGATGAGATGGAGTTCTCCCATGTGAGTAGTATCAGAAATCACAATCAGAATCAGAAATACTTTATTGGTCCCAGAGGGGAAACTCTTTTGTTACAGCAGCTCACTATCATGTCAGTGCACACAGGAATAGAAGTACTAAGCAAAAAATATAATACACTATAATACAAGTCAGATAAATTAAGTACCAAGTGGGTATAAAAGTATAAAATTAAAATAAGTGTGAAGTACAAAGTGGGTTTACCGGTTGATGATAATAATATGGTATAAAGTAATAGTGCATGAACTGTCAAGTTAAGTGTAGCTTATTAAGATTATAATGAGATGGTGGATATTGCACAGCAGCAATAGAAGTATGAATAAATATCAATAAATAGGGAATTTTAAACTGAAAAAAGTATATTGCACAGGAGTATTAACACAGAATATTGCACAATTATGTCAAGTATTGCAGTGATGACCAATCAGTGATGATGATTAATGATCAATGTCCAGTTCAATGACTTAGGGTCATATAGGGTCCGGCATATAACCCTTGGGACTGACAATAAAGAAGTGAAACTAGAGCATTATGCGCTTTACTAGTCCTCAGCAAGATTTTGAAATCTGTTCTTAAATCCACTGGGTGCCAGTATGCAAGTATGCTAAAATGGAGGGAACCTGGACTTTCCCTTTAGCATGATCTTTCTGCTTTGTTCTGCTTAAAAAATGATCAAGAGACAACAACATGTCTCATTCCCTTCTCAAGGAAACAAGAAATTACATTAACCAATGTCTTACGCAATCATCCTTAGTGGATTAACAGGGCTGAACCTTTGTTTGTAAATTACCTTTAAAACTAAAATTACAGACAAAAGTTAATCCTTAATTTCCTTAAAAGACTTGATATAAGAAACCAATTTTGCCAGATTTTCCTGCATATCTAATGAGTGCAAAGCCTGCTGCTGAGGAAGTGAGCCTGCAAAACTCCACGGTGTTGGTTGTGGTGTATATTTGGGGATCTGAAATAGAATCCGAAGAATAAAAAAAAGTTGACAGTTTCTCCATTAAATTCATGTCCATCACATTAAATGCAACCAGTTTTCTCCCTGATGTAATTAGTTATCATGTTTCCAGATAAAGCAATAGCTAAAATAAGCACAAAGCCCTGAATTCATCCATCACAACAGGGTCGTTTGTCTCCTCCTCTGGGAAATGACTGCAATGCATTTATCATGAGAGAGAGCAGAGTCCTGCATTTTTCATGACAGGCTTTTTCCCCCTCTTTGTGCAAACTGGAAGACAGCGCTTTTGCTTAAGGAGTCCTCACCAGGCAAAGCAAAGAGACCATTACGGTATATACTTATAGCAGGAGAAATCCTATTAGCCCATTTAGAATCTGTATCCACTAATTCACCAGAAAGCGCAGAGTTGACTTCGTAAATGCAGCTCGGTCGATACGGGAAAACAGCAGCAGTGGTGATGTGGAGACCAGCTGTCTGTTACCTCAAGGATGAAAGGAAAACTGAAATGCAAACTTGACACTCTAGGTATGAATATTCATAACAACATAGAACAATCAGTTTGATTTACACCTACCAGCATCCAGGTGAAAACAGCAGGTTTCTGTAGAAGTTTTATTTTTTTACACTTGTAAATAAATGGGACTACAAGCCACACAAAGACTATTAGTCAGATCCAAAAACAACTGGTAAGTCACACTACATGCTGTAATTTTGGGAAATAAAAGCCCGAACACAGGAGAAAAAGTGTCAGTGTCCTTGACCACAACTATTCTCTATCTGGTGTTGATGTGGAAAAGACCAAACGTCACTGAGAGAACCAAGTGCCAGTTGCTTGATTGACTTGAGAAATTATGATCCCCATGATTTTCTTTTAAGCTGACTGATTCTTTAATGTTGGATGTGATGGAAAAAGTACTCAGATCTTTTACTTCAGTAAAAGTAGTAATACTATAATAAAAATGCTCTGTAAAAGTCCTGCATTTAAAATGTTACTTAAGTAAAAGTACAGCTGTTTATCAGCAAAAGTACTCTTTATGCAGAATCTCCCCTTTCAGAGTGGTATATTATTCTTTATTATTAGTATCAATACATTAACATTAAGCAACATTTTAATGATCTGGCTGGTCATGGTGGAGCTACTTAATACTACTTAATATAGTATTTATATGTATTTTATAAAACTGATTACATGTTTTGGATGTAAAATCTGAATATGTTAAGTAATCAGAAACTATAGTGGAGCAAAAAGTACAATATTTCCCTCAAACATGAAGTGGAATAGAAGTATAAAGTAGCATAAAAGAGAAGTACAGATATCTCAAAAATTTACTTGAGTATACTTTTACTTTCCACCACTGAATGTTGGAGATATATTTACAGAGGGGAACACAACAACACGAGTTATTTTGAGGCACGGTTTTTGGAATCACTTCATCATCAGCACAGGCAACAGCCTTCAAAACAGATAGACACTAAGCATTAGCCTTTAACCCTCATGCTCTTAATGCACCTGAATTATCTGAAATAGTATGCAACAATCAGAGTTAAGTTACAAAAAAACTCACTTAGATAAAAATTAATAAGAGATCAATATCTACGCTCATTCGTGCCAATTTCTGTTAAATAATCAGTTATTATAGCCACCAAATTATAGCCTGGGAACCAGACGAATCTGCCGAGCTCATGTTTCATTTGCTCGCAGGTGTGTTGTGCCCCCTTCCCATTCAAACAGATTTCCACCCGTCCTGGATTTGGTCGGGCCAATCACAGCTGTTTATCTAATATGGGGCGGGTTTGATACGATGACTGACAGAGTAGCATTACTGGTCCATATTAAGTCACACGTTTCACACCAGGCTCAGATCAAACTGTCAAACTAGGCAGTGCTGATCAAATATGCATCTAGATTCTGATACTGCATTGCCTATTTCCCACTTCAAATGTTTTCAGAAACACATTTTAGTGTACTGTTTAGCTGTAATGTGAGAAAGTTTGTGACCAGGATACAAACCCTTGTTATCACTTTGCTGAATGTTCACAGTCTCTATTTCACTTTGCCTCCTTTTCAAAGAAATCCCATTCTGTAATTCTCTTCCAGTTATATAGCTATGAAGATCAAAAGGATTACATCCTTGACCCACGTTTTGATGAGCGTCTGAGCTGGAACGGCAGCAAGCACACCAAGGACCTACAGGACGGCTCCATCTACATCCACAATGTGACCTTCAATGACACAGGAACCTACCAGTGCATATTCACCCGCATGCTCGTGTATCCCAACTATGAGTTTCAAACCCGCACCATGAAGACTATCGTCATTAACGTGGTGCCACAACGTAAGGACAGAGGGGAGGGATGTTGTACTGTATGTTTGAGTGGGGAAGAGGGAAACTAAGGCCTTGTCCACACATAGAAACTGAGATTTTTGAAAACGCCTTCTACGGTGCAGATTTTTCAAAATGTCATCATCTCAATTTGCGCATGCCCAATGTTGCTTTGTGTAATGAGCATGCGGCTTGAAACAACAACAACAATGGCGGACTACTGGTTTGTTTACATTTGGTTAGCACTGCTAGATCTAATTATGAGTTTACAACTTAACTTAGCATTGCTGCCCCACTAAAACTAGATGTCAAATAACTATAAATAAATAAATAATTAGCTACTATTGTTTTTTTAAAAGTTACTATCACCAAAGGAAAATAAGCTCACTATGCTTGCTCAGAGTGTTCTTCTCTGGTATTTGACGTATCGTTGACATAGACTTTATTGCCACCTACTGGTCCGGCATTCTTGTTTGAGCATTTGGAACTGTTTTTGTGTTCTCGTGTGGACGGAGATATTTTGCAAAACAAAGGTTGTGTGGACAAAAACATTTTTGTAAACAGAGGGGGAAAATATCCTTTTTCAAAAATATCCGACAAGACCTAAATTAGCCAAAACCACTAAGGACTTGCATTTCTAGGTCAGTTTTATTATTTTGGGACAACAAGATGTCACACTGAAATATCTGAAGAGCAGTTGGGAGAACAGGCCACATATTTATCAAACTAATTACACTTAAGACTAGCTGAAACCTACAAAAACACACAAAGATTGTTTCCACCAAATGGCACAGATTGTTTGGTCTTTGACAGTCAGGAAAGAGCATAAACCTTATGATTGAGTAAATACACAAGACAACACATTGAACAACTGGTCAGTAACCAATGGAGTTCTGGCAGCAGACGATACCGTACCAAACAAACATGGACGGCAACCAGCAGCTTGCACTGTTCATATGCAGTGCAATTTGGGCTGAAAGGGCCAAAAAAGTGGTAGGTCTTATTTAATGTTGTAGAGGCATTCATTCTCTTGCAACAGTTCAATCAGTTTTTCCTACATTTCAGTTGTCCACTGTACTCTCACACCACAATCCTTTTTGCTTGCCATGGTTTTTCTTCTTCTTTTGTTTATGTCTCCCTTTAGGAGTTCTTTGCTAAAACTGTAATAAGATGCATTTATCAAGTGACTTGTTGCTACTTATTGCGAAGTGTAGGAGAAAACAACTCAAGAGATCACATGATTAGTTACATGTACAGTATGTTCAGAATGGGAATAGCCAATCAGCCATCACTTTCTTAAAAGTCCTCACAGTTGACCCAATGATGTTATTCTGCGAAAACATATGTAATTTTAATTTGTGTGAAATACGATCTCCAGAGGCAATTAACATGTGAAATTAACAACAATCTAATATATTTATAATTTATAAATAGGGATAAAATTCTGCTGCAAGACATTCTGGTAGACACCAGAGAAACCATATAATAAGGAGAATTTAGTACCACACTGACAAGCACAGACAATGAAGATGCATCGAAAGTGATTGCAAACATCAATGACAGCTGTATTCTAGTTGTTTGCACCCCTGATAAATTCACTTAACCAACTTCTGTAGTATTTTTAAGTCATAAGAAATTTGAAAAAAGTTTGCGACTGGGAGTAAAAGTGAAATTTCTGAACTTTTACTTAAGTCCAAAATGTCACTTTTAGCAGTTTGGTAAATACAAGCCCAGGCTGATAACAGAAACTTTTTCAGCCAAATAACAATATGTATCAGGTTTTGGTCTACGCCCCTCAAAATGTGAAAGCAAAAGACACTCACTCCAGGAGAAAAGACCTAGAGACCACAATGCAATGCAGCCACAAGACATCCTGTGTTTTGAGAACAAACATTGTTGAGACATTATTTTGATATTTAATTTCTAACTGTTGTAGAAGTAGATGAGGCCAGTTTAAAAGTACATTATGACACAAAATCACAAAATAAGCCTTAAAGCATTACATACAACATCACAGATTAATGACATTTAATAATGTAGGTTTTTCTTTAAGAGGTGAGGACAGTTCTGTTGTTACAGTATATACACAGTAACTGTGATTATGTTATGGGTCTGTGTTATTTAAACACTGTCTTCTACGTGTCTTGTGAAAAGTCCCAGACCAAACAAAAGAAAAAGCAGCCTTGTAGAGCTGAAATTTGCCCAAGTGTATTTATAGAGCTGCAGTGTTGAAGATGCGGTTTTTCCATCCATCCATCTTCTACAAATCATAAATATCCCAGTGACTTTGGGCCTTAGGCAGGAAACACCCTCGTCCGCCAACTCGTCGTAGGGCTAACACAGACACAGGAATATTCTTCATTCAGTGTTTGTAATTTCTAGCAATGTTGGAGTGGTGTTGCACAGAATATGGAAGCAGAGAATATTACTATTTATACAATGTTTCTATTTATAATATTTAACTGTTGTAATATTTACTATAATATTCATATTTATTTAGTTTAAAAAGTATGTGACATTATCCCTAAGCATAACTAACCTAAGTTAGCGACCAGCTGGTGAGAATAGCAGAGCAGCTATGTTCACTAGTTGGTAGAGACCAAAACAAAAAGAGAGTGAATACCAGACTTATATTCACCAGGTAGACAGAAACAGGACTCCAAATGAATGGTAATGTCACTCTGAATCTGCTGGATGTGTTAAAAGGTAGCTGTTTGCTAGCATGTTCACAATATCAAAATGTATTAATGCAGGCTTAAAGAGTAATTTGAGTAAATTAAAGTTCTCCCCAGCTCTACGGAGCATTTCAGCATCTTTCAGCTCTTAGTTTTGGTTTTCCGGCCCATAACTTTAGTATTTTGTTTCACAGCAGGCAGTTTTTAGCAACAAAAGCTCTAAAAAGCCACTGCACGCTATCTGCCCAGCACCAAACAGCAGACAGACGAAGACAAAGAGCCAGATATTTGCCTCGAGTTGGTGGAGACAAAAAACAGAGCTAATTGGAGAGTGAATATTGGTCTTGCATTCACCATATGGCCACGTTTGCCACATTAACTTAAAAGGGTGAAAATATGTAGTGTTTATAGTTTGTTTCACTGCAGTGGTCAAAAAAAATATTATTGCAGGTAAGTGTAGTTACTGTTAATTAAAGCAAGTGCTTAAATTAGCACAGAGGTGTACCCCATGGTTCAATGCTCAGTCCTCTGAATTTTCATTACTTGAAGCAGACAGATTAACTAGTGGATGTTTTTTTTTTTTGCCAGGCTACAATGAGCAGTAACCTTTAACCTGTGGGGCTTTCACAGCACAGAGTCCTTGTGGACATCACAACTAACTGTATCTGCAGCAGGATTCAGGAAATGATGAATTATGACACACTGTAATTCAGGACAGGCAGTCATAAATTTTGACTCATATCGTTTAAAAATGTATGACCTGTGCAGCCCTCATCCTTTACATGGTAAAAAAAAAAAAAAAAATCTCCATTTCTGCAAGCACACAGATAAAATATATCTCACCTCATCTCCCTCTCCGTCTCTCTAGTCACCAGGGGACTGGCATCCATCTTGTCTGAGGTGATGATGTATGTCTCCATCATCGGGCTGCAGCTGTGGCTGGTGGTTGAGATGATTTACTGCTATAGGAAGATTGCAGCTGCAGGAGAGGAAGCTCTGAGAGAGAGCGCGTGAGTAACACACACACACACAAACACACACACAGCCAGCCTCTCTCCAGTGCCAGCCCTTCATGTCCAGATCCTGCTGGGCCATCCAAATGTCCTGATTTCTCACCAACCGCTTTCACCCTGGTTTTGCCTTCCTGCCACGATTTGGAAAGCTGAGACACAATCTGTTTCAATCCACTCTTTTCAAAATAACAAACATTTTCCTTTTACCTCACTGAAGTGATATGTTGTTCTGATTCTGATTAACTGATCTTGACTGCCTGTTTTTCCTTTTTCTCCTTTCTACCCCTCTCTTTCCTTCAGGGCGGAGTATTTAGCTATAGCGTCGGAAAGTAAAGATAATTGTGCAGGTGTACAAGTGGCAGAATAGCACTGGTAGGTAATTTGTACCCTCAATATATTATGACAAATTGTGCCCTCAAATTACTTAATTTATTCCCTCAATTAAATTGCACTATTACTTTTGTTTCTATTTGTCCTTCTCTTCTCCATACTCTTGCTATGTGCCACTTCAATTTAGTACAACTTTATTTTTATCTTGGACTATCTTGAGATACTGAAATAAAATGTTGTGTTATCTTTGACATCCCTTAAACACACTTTATTTAGATTTTTAGGTTTAATTCTCTACAAGCCAGCGTAATTGTTTGTGCTTTGACAAAGTTGACGTGTTACTGCATGTTTCTTTCGTCCCAGCACTACACAGTCTTTTACATTATTCAATTTCCTGACAATTTTATGATTTTTACTTCAGGTCAAGGAAGAACCAAGATGGCTTCCTTGAGGATTCTCACATCCACTTTCACACCCTCTCTCCTCACCTCCCATCATGATGGAAAAATGGAACCACAGAGAGGAGAAAGATCTTCATAGAAAGGTTTTTTAAGTGACTTTCTGCAAAAGGATGGAAAGGACTGGACTGTATCCCATTCTGAGGTACAGGATGGATGCATCTGGGGGTGGCCCAACTGGACAGAGGGAGAGAGAGAGAGAGAGAGAGAGAGCGAGTAGTACTGTATATAGGTATATAAAGTATGCACAGATAATCTTACACATGTAGAGTATATTATAGGACTACATCGTATATCCACTTTCTGCATGCTTACAAGCTTTTCAAAATGACTGGCATCATGCATCTGATGTTCTGTCACAGTTTTGTTAGTTGTTTTTCTGTTTTCAAGAGTTTTTAATCAGTTTCATTACTTTCTGTGTGTTGGCATCAGGGTTTGACTGGTTATCTAATGCAGATTTTTAACGGAACCTGTGTTTCCTCTGTTGGTTTATGAAGCTGTGGTACAAATAAAAACAGTGTTTAATGATAAATCAAAACATTTAAATAACAAAAAAAAACTATAAAAGATTTGGAAATTTATATTTTTTTAAATACTATTAAGACTAAATTTGACTGCTAATTTTTGTGCTGTTGTGATGTAACGCTACTTAAAAGTGTAGCGGAAACACTTCTACAACAGCTGATATTTTGTCCTGATATTCAATGTTTCATTTTGACTTGAGCTTTAATGCCAAAAAAAATTACAAAAAAATTATTAGTATTTATTACTTTTCCACAGAATTTCATTAAAATCAAACCAAATGGGACACAATAAATGAAAAATATAACAGACAAAAACATAATTGCAGGTCCATCATATCAGCGATGGCCACAAAACAGGCCAATATCTAAATTTTAAAAGGACACTCATCGACATACGTGTCAGCCTGATAACGGTCGAACCCTGACTGAAAACACATCCAAACCTTTTACTTTTTTTCCTTCAGAATTAGAGATCAGATTTTAATTAATTAATTGATTACGTTTTGAGTTATTAGCTCTTAAAGGAACATGCATTCATTAGGCACTGTAAATTTTAGGTTAAACTTAATAGAAAAAAACCCAGAATGCCAGCCATGTTTATAATGTTTCATATTGGACTGGGGAAGTAACTGAGATGAGATCCTGTTTTATCTTAAATTCACAAACACACAGAATGTTTTTACTGCGTTTTAGGCTCGGGTGGTGAGGAGTATAAATGAGGTGAAGTGTGACTTCCTGTGACTTCCTTTATTGCACCAGACCAATTTGTATCACAGCAAAAGCTTTTCACACAATGCAGCTTTACCAATTTATCCGGAGTGATACGAAAGCATCACTTGGCTGAATTTGTCTACAGTGGAAACTTTCCAACGGATGTGTAGTTTCACACAAATGTCTTTGTAGAAACTTAAGGGCTTGGCAAATTGCTATTATCTAACTGCCGTGGGCAAATTTACCACAAAACCTGTCCAGTGTGCCTCCCAGCGAGAAGCCAGTGGAAACCAAAAGGTAGCTGTACTTGCTTCCCTTTCCAGACGGCCAATTATTGACTGAAGACTAGATGGCTGCCAAACACTGCCGTTCTGCATGTTTACTGTTCATCTCTTTTGTACCAAAACTGAGTTTGATACATTTTGAGATAATGAGAAGGGGACACACACAAACTGATAAATGAATACAGAATAACTGCATGCTTGCTGATGGAATAAGTAAAGGCTGCAATGATTTTTTTCCCAGTACAAACACAGAATGTCCAATAAGATACAAGCTTAAAAAAAGCTAAGAAAAAGATATAACAAAGCCCATTCAAGCAATTTTATGCACTGTTTACTTGGAGATACTTTTGGAGTATGCATCTGCTTACATCTGAACGCCTTGTCCTGCACAGATGAACCAACCTGTGAAATGAAAACCACACCACCAACGTGTTTTCCCTCAGCAATGAATAAAACTGCAGTTTTCACTTCATGTGTAGGCATGGAAATGTTGCTTGCTAAAAACGAAATAGATGGGAAAAAGTGATGCACGGAAAGAAATAAAATTCTTGTGAGAAAATCAACCATGTCTCACTTGGATTCTTACATAAATTGTGAATGTGTAGGTGGTTGATATGCAGTGAGATATCAGGACTTTCAGTTCACACTTCAAGTTAATTTCCATCCATGTTCATAAAACATGGTGATCTAAATCAAACTATGCTTCTCCAATACCCTATTCAATAATTTATTCATTAACACCAGCACTTATACTTCTTTAAAACACATTCATCTGTTCTGAGGCAAAACATGACTTTTTAAAGACCAGCAGGTGCCGACATTACTGTTACATTTCTGCTCAGCTGGGTCGGAGCAAACATTAACAGTCATTAAGTATTAACCAATATATTTTTACTTGCACAGAGGATCAGATGGATGGGTTTCACCACGTGATAAAAATGTTTGAGCCAGGATTTTAGAAATACTGAAGTCCAAATCCCCCAACACATCCCCTCTCTCCCCTCAGATTCTGTCCAGACATCAAAAGGAAACTCTTAAAAAAAAAAATTTATTTAGATTTTTCATATTTTATTCACCCAACTTTCCAATATTCAAATTGCATTCCCATTACGAAGGTTTAAAAGCTGTTACAAAGCCTTCTCTGCACTTTTTATTTTGTTGACTTAAAAGTCAATTTTACATATATTGAGTCTAAAAACACTGAATGACTCAATCAAATACTCACCATGTGTACTTTTTTTAACTGTAGGATGTAAACTCATCTCAGGTCACTAAAACCTGAGTCCCATGAAAAAATGCTTAGGAAATGACCTCAGTGTCCTTGTTGGTAGCTATGAGCCTGATCACAGATGCTCTTAGAGACTGAAGAACAGCAATAGGTGAATGAGGATTTACTCCTTTTTTCGATTTTATATCATTACAAATTTGTGGGTTTTGGACTTTTGATCGGGAACAACTAGTAATTTGAAGATGTCAGCTTTGGCTCTGGGAACTTAGGATGGACATTTTTAAAATCATTTTCTGACATTTTATAATTGAAGCTAATTAAGACTAAGTCTATTAATCGGAAAAAGGATATAAAACAAATAATCTTAAGTATCAACCCCAGACAAAATACTTTACTTTATTCTCCTTTAATTTTCCTTTATTGCACTGGACAGTCTTATCTTTTCTGACTGATATTCCACTGGTGTGCACTGTTCAAAATGAGCAGAGCATAATGTAATGCAGCATGAATATGAAACACAATTAAGTGCCTTTGATAAAACCTTTATGTTTACTGTAATTATCCAGTATTGTAGTTGCTTTTTCATTCTGTACAATGAACAAATAGTGGTAAACGACTTGATGGGAAGAAAACTTTGATATCACCCGTCAGACCCAGTATTTTCCATGCATGTTCTACTAAACCTTATCCAAGAGTTTGGTCTTTGCTGAACACCAGCTGCTTGAGTTCAGGGGGTTTCATTTAATTTCCCTCAGTGACATTTTCCCAGCAGATTCAAGGATTCATACTGGTGTCACTGTGACTTTCAGGCTAGACAGAAAGTACGTCAATCTGTTAAAAGATGTCTGAGAAATGCAAGCTCAGCATGAGCACCAAACCCTGAGTCTGCACTTTTATCTTGTAACTGGATTATCTTGAACAGAGTATTTCTCTTTGTATAAGATTACTGTTAAATTACAGAAGCCGATCTCTTATCACTGTGTGAACTGTGTAACGTTAAGCAATATTTGTCCTAGATTTAATCAAAGAAATGCTTTTTACTTTAGAATAAAGTAAACTGTGCAAGTGAGAGAGTTGAAATGGTTGACTGAAAGAATATTCTGCAAATATTTTGATAATCAATTAATGGTTTTAGTCATTTAGGAAAATGGAATTTCTCAAAATATGAGCTGCCTTTCTGTCATGTATGATAGTTAACTGAATAGCTTTGGGTTTTGGACTGTTTTTCAGACAAAACAAAGACATTTGAAGACATCATCTTGGACTCTGGGAAATTGTGATGGACATTTTTTTTAATTAAACAATTTTGATAATTGATTACCTGAGTCATTTCTTCATCAAAACTGCTGAAAAACTCACTTGTTCCACCACAATCCACTGCAAAATTTGAGCCAAATCTTTTCAAGGTGAAGACAGACAGACTCAGAGATGAGCGAGGAATTGTTGCATGTTTTAGAACTTTTCATTTTTCTCCATGGCGTGGTCTACAATCACATTTTTACAGTACATTCTCATCCCCGCTCCTCATCCGTCTCTCTCTCTATCTACCCCAGACCCCCCCCCAAATAAATATTACACCCTTTTGTTATCCACGGATGGCCATGCACAGCATGGCCCACATGCTTCTGTAGCCGCCTTTTTCAATGAAACAGAGAGAGAGAGAGAAAGCGAGTGAAGGGGAAGAGCTCATAGAGGAGAGAGGAAGAGTGGGGTTGACTGATGAGAAGAAGAAAACAACGAGGGAGTACAGATGGGTGAGATGTTTTCACATCATCGGAAGAGGCCAGAATTAAGTGGACGGAGAGGACTGGCTGAAAATAAACAAAAAATAATAAAGATAAAAAATGAAAAAGGAATTGAATAAAAAGAAAAAACGAGTGAGTCAAATTAATTTTACAAACACACAAAAAATACTGCAAAACAGATTCCCTTTTTCTTCATGAGCCTACAAAATTCTGGTTGGTCCTTTTGTTTTGAAAAACCCGGCCCAGTTGGACAACGAAGTAGCTGACTGTTCTAATATTTAGGTTTCTACATGATCAAGTCTGTGGTAAATCCTGAACTGTTAAGGTCTGGCTCTGTGATACAAAGAGTGATCAACCAAATGTGAAAGAGAAATCTCCAAAAACAAACTCAAGAAACGCTAATATGAAAATTTAACATCTGAAAATGTAACATTGAGGACTCCTCATGAACACACACGCATACATCTGTCAAGTCAATCTTCTTTTCT
Organism: Siniperca chuatsi; assembly: GCF_020085105.1. Taxonomy (NCBI): domain Eukaryota; kingdom Metazoa; phylum Chordata; class Actinopteri; order Centrarchiformes; family Sinipercidae; genus Siniperca; species Siniperca chuatsi. The sequence goes on along the minus strand of NC_058050.1, from coordinate 7,376,198 downwards.
TGTTTTTTTTCACTGCCTCTACACATTCACACACAATTCATCAATAGCATTATTATTTTTATATACTACTTTGTTTGAAACATTCAAAAAGTACTAGAATCACTAATGTCATTATTGCTGTGACAGTAATCCTTCTCATGTATCTTCTTGGTCCGCAACAGCAAATCAGAGCACAAAATACCCACCAAATGACTTCTTAAGAGCAGGACAGGACTTCAGATCAAAAGTCATTGGTAATAATAAATACTGTAACAGTCAGATGCAGCTTGCTGTCCTAACAAACGACCCCACACTGATTTTGAAAATAGATAAAACCCAGACAGAACTGGGATGAGTGGGAGGGTGTTTGGGATTTATCTTCAGATGTATAATTTACATCTAAAAATAAAGGTGAAAACCACACAATGTCTGGTGTTGAAATGTTCCTCAGCCCCTTTCGTAGAGGACTGACGGCCTTTGAGGGGGCTCAACTCGGACATGGAAGAACAAATCCCCAACGGAAAGGGGGAGAAATGCGCCCTGCTGCTGTCAGCACTCTCACCTCTCCTTCTGGGTGTTTGTTCGCCACATCCACACAGCAGGTGGTGTCCCCCCTTTTTGTTTCAGCAGGCGTTCACTAGAGGCAAAGGTCTAACTGTTCCCAGGATTATGAGGAATAGCTCCCACTTTCCAGAATCACTGATCCCTTCCCATTGTACCTATGAAATGTTGCTTGTCAGAAGAGGAGCTGAAGTCTGTGATAGTCAAAAAATGTGGGGGTTCTGAAAATTAAGGAGGTCAAGTTATTCTGAAACGCAGTTGGCCATTTTGAAATGTCTTTATGATTCTTGAGGAGTGGATGGTCTGAATTGGGCCACCAGTGGCCTGTTTCCATACACTATATACAGATGACTTGCAGCTGTAGGTATATTATTGCTGTGGTCCTGATAGTTTCCATTCTGAATGAGTTAACTGAAGTTGTTACTGGTTGAGGCTGAAGGCGAACGTTGCCATTTCAAGTCAGTCAGGCGAGGAGAGTTGTGGGTAATGTAGTCCCCCTGCATCCCACTCCTGGTTTTTGATTTGGAAATGAGGGAATAGCATATATTGTGTCCTCATCCAAGTTGACCAGCCCCCTCTTTTCTACCAGGGTGTTGTACAGAGATGGGAGACAGAAGAGGCAGGGCTCAGGCCTCAGCCAGGGGCTCTGTGAAGGTATCATCGGGGGGGTCCTGCTGCACCTCCGGGACCACAATGCCCTGGTGGAGCTTTTCTAAAGACTGCTTCATCTGGGAGATAAACATGGATTTGGGGGGGGTGAGTGAGAGAGGTCGGGTCAGATATACCGGATTATATAAAGGCAGTGACGATCCAGAACATTATGAGCACAAGCAGTTGCATGGGATTTCTTGTTGACGGGTCCCTGCAGACATGCACTACAAACATTTTACATCAAAATAAAATAAACACACACACACATACCTGGTCGAGAAGCGTGACAGAGGACTGCAGGATCTGCTGCCACTTGCTGAGCTGAGCCTGGTGAAACTGCCTCTGAAGCTGCAAAACCTGAGCCCACTCTCCAGCTGTCTGAGGCAAAGGACTGAGAGAAAACAAGAAGAGAGGAGAAAGGGGTGGAGGAGGACAAAAGGAGAGGAAGAGGTATGGGGAGAGAGCAAGACAAGTGCAGAGTCATTACAATTTCTATAGCCAGTAGTCAGTAGTATATCTGGCTCTTTTGCTGCTGATGTTCACTAGCTAGTTGCTAACTTTGTCTGTCTGTCTTCCATTGTTAATTGATAAAATATTAATTATCTTAGCTTTTTATCTACTTGCCTTACAGAAGGAAAGAGATGATTTGTTGCTTTGTAATAACTTAAAACTATGAGGGATATTTCACACGTCAAATTAACACCATAATAGATATTTGTATGGAAAATAGTGTGGTGTGTTTACCTGTCAGCAACAGAATAGGAGTGCCATGTCTCCAGTGTATGTGCCGCTCTTTCCAGAGCGTACAGCTTGTAGAACAGCAGCATGTTGAGAGCCACCAGCACCACCAGACTGACAGGGACGGAGAGAGAAGAGAATTGTCTAATTTACTGACTGGTATGAAAATGCTCAAAAATAGTGAAAATGCTTCAACGAATCACTAAGAGAACATCAGTAAGATATCAACGGCAAAATGCCAATACTGATGGCACAAAATAAACAGGCACAAATACTTTAGTGTTTGTCACGCAAACCAGCACCTATTCACAACACAATTTAACTTTATTGCAGGAAAAATCCACCCTGACACTAATGTCAGCGTTGTGAACAACTATTACTATTAAAATGTACATGTTGCATTGCTAGGCATAATTTTTTGCTGATGTGGTATTTTTTGGTTTCTGTGGATAACTGCTCAAATGTAGACATGATGTAATATTTCCAGTTTAATTCCTGCATAAGGACTACTTTCTAGACTCACTAACATTTAACGATCATACATTACTGACACAGATACCAGTATCTCCGCTGGCAGTAGCTACCATGGACCAGAATGCAATGCAGTGTTGAGCGAAGGTTGTGATCCCCTTTTCTTGCTCTGCTATAGCTGTTGGTCTCTCTTTTGTCATGTTGAGCCCACAGCTGAAAACTAGTCAGGTCCCGTTCTTTAAAAAGGTTGTTGACAGTCATTCTGGGAAATGTAAGAAATGCTTAACTGAATTGGTAGAGGAAAAGTTGGCAGTCCAATAAACACTGCTGATATACACTGATCATACACAACAGTCTAAGGGTGATTTCACACCAAACCTGTTTGATTCACTTCATACAAACTCTGGTGCAGTTTGTGTGGGCTGGTGTGACAGCTGTCAATCAAACTCTGGTGCTGACTAAACAACCAGATCGAGACCACCTGAAAAGGAGGGTCCACTTACAAGTGAACTCTAGTACAGTTTGTTTGTGGTCTGAAAGTAAACGGACCAACCACAGGATTTTATGACAGTAGATATGTGATTTTCGTATAAAGTTAAACTACTATTAAAACTATCTGCTGGTCATAAACTGTCAACGAAGCAATCTATATTTATGCAAATCATTTGGTAACACAGATGTGCATCAGTGTGGGGATTTTCCTGATCAATCACAATATAGTATATATATAGTATATATATATATATATATATATATATATATATATATATATATATATATATATATATATATATAGACCCTGCCCATAGACTGTAATGAAGCCAAAATATCCCAGCTACAGGAGCAGCCATCTTGCACTTTTGACGTCATTTGGAGCCAGAGTCTACGCAGTAGTGATCGGAGTTGGAGCCGCGGTATCGAAGAACTACCTAAAATGACAGAAACGATCTTTGGGAAAAATTTATTTGAGTTTTTAGTTGGCTCATGTCCCATCCGCTACATGGAGGGGGCGGGGTTTATGACCTATACTGCAGCCAGCCACCAGGGGGCGATCCAGATGTTTTTGCTTCACTTTTGAGGACCTGTCATGTTGTCCATCTTTATATACAGTCTAGTCGTAGCAGTCTGTAGCAAACTACAGCAAACGTCTGTCGAGTCCTTTAGATGTTTGTGGAAATCAAATGTGGACATAAAAAAAAAAATAAATAATCACTCAGGTAGTCAAATTTGTGTAAAGAATTAAAGATTTAAAAATTGCTTCATGTTCAATTTGAGTGCACCTTAAGAGTATAAAAGGGTGGATTTTTCCATCTATCTTTTACATAGTTCTTATTTATATAGCCAGTGGTATAAAATCAAAGCCTCTCATACGAACCTGATACAGATCCTATGCACAAGAAGTATTGCAGAAAGGAAGGGAAAAGAAGAGAAATAGCAAGAAAGGCATTGTGAGGATGTTGGTATGCAGAAGATCGATATCCAACTTGTCTGAATGAGGGAGCATTCAGATGTGGATAAAACCAAGACAGCAGAAAGCCAACATAATTAAAGATATGCAATCAAACCAGGGATTTGATCAGGTAGGAACTCCTCAAATTCCTCTATATTACACAATATAGGAAAGAACATATTGTATTACTAAGAAGGAAGAATACATGCAAGGACACACACATGCTTTTATGTGTAGACTGCACTGATATCCACTATAATTGCACACTCAGAAAATCCCTTTCTTACATAACATACTCTCTATTTAGAAATGTTCGACTCCGTTCTGAGTAACTCATTGTGTGTGTGTGAGATGACTAGTGAATAAGACAAGTTCATATGATCAGTGTGCAGTAAAACATAAAACATGTTGGAAATGATCTTGAGTTAAAATGGCCAGAAGGGAAGCTCAGAACAGGGATTCAGAAAGTCTACTGTTATTCACAAACACACAGTACAAGCACACTTGAACTTACATGAAGCTGACGATGAGGAGGATGGTCGATATACTGTTGGGTCCTCCACCACGTGAACGCTCTCCCAGCTTCATATACTGAGCACCTAAAAATAAAAAAAAAAAATAAGCCAGATGTTTTCAGTGATCAGAGTTCCCACTGTGTATATTTCTAATAGAGATAACTAAATTATAATGTCTCCAGCCCCTAAAAGTACTATACTAATATTTTAGGTCATAAACGTTCCACAAGGCAAATCAGCAAAAAAATTCCAGTAAAATGGTTTTCTAGAATTCTTGACATCCCATTATGTTCAGGGATCAAAGACTAATACATCTGTTTCTGCAATGTAACTCCAAAGAGAACCACTAGAGGGTAGTATTGCACAGAAGATGGATTCAAGCTTTTTGTTTGGGTGCAAGACCTTCAATGATGGTGGCATGGATTTGAATTCCAGCATCCAAAACATCTCAACAACTGTATCCTGGCTGACTTACTGGCATCTCTCCTGTCCCTCTCCTCTCCGACTCCTCTGTCCCCTCGGTCTCCGGTGCCCATGCCTCCTCCCTCCCTCTCTCGCTCCTTCTCGCCCTGCCGTCGAGAGCAGGTGCGTTTGCGGCGGCGCAGGGCCGGTGGGGTCTTGGCAGCGTCGCCCCCACTGCATCGCCTGTGGTTACCACGGAAACCTCAGACTGCAATAACGTCTCCAGCTTGCACACCTCGTTCTCTGTATTGTGGGAGAAAGTATATAGATGGAGGAATTAAAATACACATAACCCAGCAATGTAAGGTGGAGGGACAAATACAACTTCACAACATGTCCTAAATATGGCTGAATAGCCAATCAGAATACATGTTGAGGAAAGAAGCACCAACGAAATTGTGTCTGTAGCACTTCAGTGTCAAAACTTATCAAGTACCAAATGCTGGCACTGAATACTTGGTCACATTCTTGATATTTTATTCTCTGACCAGACATTGCGTTATTTAAGTAATATTTTAGAAAATTTTAAGCATGTGTGGGTATTATGTGGACAAAGTTCTTGTATGACTGTGTGAAAACAACAAACATGTTTTTAAGGCTAGTTTTATGTATTTATTTAGGGTACAAAATGTGTTTAAAAAGATCTCCTTCAGACATGTTAGGACACATAAAATTGATTACATTTCAAATGTTTGACGACTAGACACAAGATGTCTCCTACTTCACTGAAAAGTCCATTCACAGTGTATGTGCACTGGAGGTTACAAATTTCAACATCGCTTAAATTGCATATTGGACCACAACTGACTTCCAAACAAGTTGTGATTTCAAAATCGTAAGTACATGTCTTAAACTCAGATTTAAGATGAGTACAGAGAAACTTTCCTCCTCCAGCAGATGAATGTGAAAACAACCTTCTAGTGTCAAACTCTGCACATACATCATTCTGCACAGTGAAGCTCAAAGATTCAAGTTAACTAACAATAAGCTAAACACATTTTTAAATACATTTTTAAATACAAAGCAAGCTATTGAATAAACATTTGTTGGTATTGATAGTGAAACTCAGGTTAACAAATTCAAAACAACCATCTGTCAAAATAGAACAAGTCAATTTAATCTGTAAAATCAAAACGTACAGAAACCTGGACCACATGAACAGACTGTCATGATCCATTTAGTAGGAGTAACTCTCACAAACATTATTAATAGGGATACATGATGCTTGCAAACATATTCAGGCTACAACACACACAAACAGACAATAGGTAGTGTGCCCTGCTTATGCAGTTTCACTTTACTTTTGTTCAGTTATTTACTAAAGGGAAATAAGCCTGAATAGGTCAGTTTGGTTTCTACAGGCTGTGTATACGGAGATACACCGGAAGAGGCCAACCATGTGACTCACCCATGTGTCTGTAGTACTCCTCAATGCCGCTCCAGGTGTTCTTTTCAATCAATGCTTTCACCAGGCTCCATGGCTGCTTCCTGTAGCAGATGTCTGAGGAAACTCTGGGCAGAAAAAAAGCAAACAAACCCTGTTTAAAACATATATAGACAAAGAGTGTTTACAAAGAGAAACCTTTCATATTTTTTATGTAGGGCAATTCAACCTGCTCTATATTAATCTAAAATGAATAAGCACTATTCTCCGTTACTATTATCATACATTTACCATGATTTTCAACCAGCACCTGACAACAAGCAGGAACTTCTGTCGGTGGCCCACAAGTTCCTGCATTTCATGTTTTTCCTTGGAAACTGATCAAGTTTTTACATGAGCACTTAAGATATCATGTTTCCATGTTCCAAAGAAAGCAATCAAAAACATGCTCAACACGCCAATCACAGTGCACTAAAGTATAAAAAATGATGGAACTGTGTTGAGTGCTTGACACTTAACAGTTTTGCCATAATATAGTTTTTGAACCCTAAGACCAGCCATTTTGTTTATCTGTCTGTAACTAGTAACAATCACCTACTCAAATATGCTTTTTTTCATGCTTTCTTTCCAGGTCTGACAAAACTCACAACTATTCTGAGAGCAGAATGTAATCAGAAAGAGGTTTTACATTACACATTTTCATTGTTTGAAGTGATTATAAAAAGTTTAACCTATTTTGAAATTTTACATTATTAGCATTATAAATTAACTATTACTGTTGGTGGAATGAATAGTTTGACATCACTGGAGCTGGGTTTATTCCATTTTGGATCCTAATCAGATTATTAGTGGAAAAAAGGCTCCAAATAAAGACCACTAGTGATAATGTTACTGAGAAGCAGACAGGGAAACAGTCAAAGCCCTTGCTTAAATGAAACATGTCTTACTATTACTAAAAACTATTGTGTCAGTGTTTTCTTTTTCTTCCTCTGTGATTGTTGAACGTTGGTGCAAAATGCTAAGAAAGATGCCTTTGCTCTTTGATCCTGAGATGCTAACATTAAGACTTGTGTTTGCCAATGATATTTAAACCCCACTGTACTTGTATTGGAAATACGCTGATGTGTCATCAAGTCAAATACATAATGTCTGCAGAAGTGAGAAAAAAAAAAAAAATAAGTCAAGCAAATAGTGCCTGAAAATAAAAGCAACGTGATCAGTAGCTGTTTAGTGTTAGGCAGCAAGGGACACTAGATGAAACAAGGGAGAGAAACTCTGACAGGATTGTTTCATATACCAGCGAGATGTTCTGGTCCCCAGGCTGAGGGACTTACCCACTTAACTACAGTTTGCATCATCTATTTTGCTGCAATCTGATAGCACATGTAAACAAGGATCCTATAGATCAAATGTAAAGAGGAGAGATGAAATATGGCGATGCTGTCTCTGCACTGCTTGGATTTTTGTGTTGTGTGCTTCCCCTTGCAGGAGACTGGCAAGCGGAAAACCCAACACCTGTGCTAAGCAGCTGCTCAGATATATAAGATGGGTCAGTGTTTGATGCCCTTTAATTGCTCTTTGGTTTGAATCTAGTGTTCCTTTAGCACCTCAGAACACTACCACATATATTTCCACACATCCTATTCACATTTTACCCCATTAATGTTACTGGCTTCTCTGTGGTGCTGCTGTTTATGCTTGTATCGTGTTTAGAAAAATCATTAGTTGAAGTCATGTGTCAGCTCCCTTCTTAATCCTTTATCTTATTGTGGATGGGATATTATCAACTGTAGCATCAAAAAATAAATTGTAACTTTGCAACTTTGAGTCAAAGATGAAAGTCTTTCATCATGAAACAGTAACAGAATCTGTCATAAAATCGATAAGTTCACATAGGAAAGCAACACATTCAACATGAGAGTAAGACTGTCACATGCGGCTCTTCTGTTTTGACTGTTGTTTTCACAGTCAATGGGTGAGCCCAAAGTTAAAGAAAATCCCACCCACATGGGATTAGCCCCAATAAGACAACAACAAGCATACCTGAGCCGGCTCTTGTGCTTGTTGATGGAGGTGAGGCAGTATCTGTGGACAGTGTAGAAGTAGTCCTGGTAGGGGATGCCTGAAGTGATGACCTCCGAGTCCACCACATAGCACTCCCCCCGGGCGCTGCTCTTATGCAACGTCTGGAAGCAGTAAGAAAAGTGGAGGTGGATAGTTAATGGTATGCACACTTATTGGTTTCTTCAGACACATAACAAAACCATCAACTGACCCTTCTGCTAGTTATGGCTTCTTTGGCTGATAATTAACTGCTGTAATGGCACCAGTATGCTTTATCAGAACTACTTGTTGGATGGTTGAAAAGCTTCGGAAACCCCCTCTTCCCACACCTGCCTAACGATGGAACTGGGGGGGCTGTGTCTGACATTTTCTGTAACTTTGTGACGCTATCATTGGCCAACTGTGTGGAGGTGGGAAAGTAAGTAGGGTTTTAACTTTTCTCTCAAGCTCTATTTTTTCGTTATTTTTCTGTCACTTTTCATGTGAACAACCAAGTACAACACTAAGAATGTCTTCCAGGAGGGACTGTCTGAAAATGCACGCCGTTATCCCCGTATTTAAACGACATCACGTCTCCTCCAGTGTGATGTAGTGTTTCAGGGAAAATGTAGTCAATATTACAACAAATACTACATTGTTGAGTTGTCAAAAAAATACTTGGACAATATATGCAACATTGACATCTCACAAAATTTCACCAGTCAGTTTTTATACTACAGCAAGAACTTGTGTGCTACAAAGAATGTGATTAATTAATTCTAAAAACAAAGATGATTCAAAATGCTTTGAGGGGAAAATGGTACATAAGCTTAATAAATATTTAAAATTAACTTCTACTTGATAAAATATTATTAATAATAATAATATAGTAATAGTAATTAATATGGCAGCAATGATTTGGTCTGCGCAGAAGCAACATTTCCAAATGGTATATATGTTATTTCTGAATTAAATTCTTAATTTATTTTCACGAGATGTAAGATTAATTGTTTATTGTTACAATGGATTATCACTTTTAGCAGTGATACCTGCACATAAACCCTAACTGGGCCCAAAACTGGAACCATTACAAAGCAAACATTTTAAAGATCTCCAACACACAACTACATACAACTATAGAGAAAGTTCCACTCCAGTTATAGCTAAATAAGAACGGCGTTTCTACCCAGTTATTTGCCTTTAGTAAAGACTGTGTGAAAAAGGGCTAAATAATGAAACTAAAAAAGGTGTTTGTCAAGGACTGACCTGCGTCTCCACCACAGGGGCGGTCTTGGGGCCGAGGGGGTTGTTGAGGGCGATGGTGTAGCTAAGCACACGGCTCGTATTCCCACTGCTGCTGTCCTGCTGCCATTCACCCACCGACAGGTCTGAGAGAGAGAGACAGAGAAAACAAACATGAGCGACTCAAGACAGAACAAGACACAAAAAGTTACAAGCGATTTTGTGAAAATGAGAGAATGAAAGGAAAGAAAAGGCTGAGAATTTGTAAATAAAAAGGAGACCATGAGATTTAGAGGGGTTGGAGAGAGAGAGAGAGAGAGAGAGAGAGAGAGAGAGAGAGAGAGAGAGAGAGAGAGAGAGAAAATAAATTTAAAAAGACAGAAAGAAATGCCCCAATTAGAGCTACACAATGCTCCCAAGCGGGCTGGGCCTCCAACTGGGTTAGGCAATGGCCAAATCAACTCCACAGCTCCACCTCTGTCCTCATTTAAACTACTACAGAAACATTTCCAAAATACACACTGCATTTATGCAAAGATGACCTTAATTATCAGTCTGTCAAATAAAATAATAGTTCAGTGACAAAGCAAGGCATGAAAACAGCATGGTAAAGTAAAAAAGAAGCAATGATGGAGGGTGGTTAATACAGCGTTAACAGCTAGTGTGGCACCCTCATTAGTGGCACAATACAGTGAGCTACAGCATGTCTTTGGGTTTGGGGGGGGGTACATCACTACATTTGTATTTATCCGCTGGACCGAGTAGCACAGCTGCTTCATGAGAGCAACAAAACTACTTTCAAAAGAAAAACATCCGAGAGATGTTTGCAGGTGTGTTTTTCTTATTACCATGGATAACTAACATTATGGCAACAACACAAATAGATACTTGCAGTGCACCTACAACTGAGCTTAATGGCAGAAAAATGTCACAATATCAACAGTATCACCAACAACAGCAAACTTCAGGTTCTAGTGACAGACACAAAGAATGAACAGGATTCCCACACCTTCTTAAACATAACATTCAAGGACTTTTCAATGACTTTTCAGGCCCAATTACCTCAAATTCAAGGACCCAACATGGCCTAGTTTGAGACACGGATCAAGGTTAATTACTGTTACAACAATGAGAATTTTTATAATTAGAATTAGAAGGCTTTACAGAAGCTCACAGACAACAATTAAAAAGAGAGAATGTGTGAACACTGTGCTGTTACAGTGATGGCAGATTATGTGGTGGAACATAGCTTATTTACTAAAGTTAAGTAAAAATGTATTAAAAGAAGTTCAATTTCTATTCTTGCGCAAAATATATAAATTCAAAACACTTTCAATGACCCATGTCTATTTATGTCCATTTTCAAAAACTTTCAAGGCCATGATTTTTTCTCCTCAAATTGTGGGAACTATGAATAAAAGAGTAAGTGACTTTTCACTTACTCTTTCATTCATAGTTCCCACAGGTCCTTGAAATGTTTGTGAATAGTCCAGTAAGCAGCAGAGCAACAACAAACACTGGGTCATAACTGTCACTGTCTCGACAGGAAAAACTTGCTCTCTTGCGCTTAATAATATGCAACAAGTTAATGCAAGTTCTGTGGTGGTTGCTGAAATGCATTCTGGGCAATGTCGGAAGATCACATCATCATCACAGCCAAACAGTTTCATAGCACGAGAAAGAACTCAGATCTCTCAAACATGGGTTCAATGACCCAATAAAAACAAAAAGTGCCTTAATATTTCACCATTAATAATCAAAGGGAGTTGTGTAACGCTAGAGAAAACCTGTATTTTTACATGCCAACTGTGTACAAGCGGATACAAATTTTTGCCCATCATATTTATGTGTGTAGTTGTGTGTTTTGCCCACCAGTAAAGTGTCGCTGGGAGAAGAGGTGCTGGATGAAGTGTGTGTCCGCAGAGAAGAGCAGGTCGTGCAGCTTGTCTACACTCATGCGGACCGCAGTGTTGATGTGCAGCCGCCCATTCAGGTCAGCGCAAAACGACTCCACTTCACCTGGAGGTCAGGAAGAAAAAAGAAAGAATTCACTTTTTTTGGATTTTATTTCAGTTTCTTGTTATTTTAGTACACACAATATTTTTAGTTGTGGTTAAACTTTTATCCCTGTTATGTTCTGAGTTATAAATCCTGTGCAGGAACTTATTCTTCACAGAGATCGGGAGGAAGGGAAAATAAGAGAACTCACTATAAAAAAACTTTAGCACCTTCATAAAGACAAAGTTATTTCACAGTCAGATTAAAGCCAACAACCTTAAATAAGCACAGTGAATTAAGAAGACACCACAAATATAGAGTAGAGTTTAAAAATAGTATAACATCATAAAAGGCATCCCATGAGAGTTAATCAAAATAAGTTTTAAGATACAATTAATACTGGATCTGACACTGAAAGTCCAACTCTAAGTCCTTATGGTAGATTTTTAAAAGCCTTTCGCTGATTTTTAGTTTACTCAATTCACAAAGTATATCATTAAAATTAAATATTGTTAAAAACAAGTTACCATTCAAATATATGCATTCTAATCTAACCATCTATTTATATAATTTACACTTTCCCATTTCTACTGGGTTCTTGTGGCAGTCTGTTCACCCAAACAACTCACTCTCTTCTTGCGTGTCAGAGGAGTTGCTGGGGTCTGTGGGCAATTCTTCATCGTTGGTGATGTCCAATGAGGAGAGATTTCCCAGACTGGTGGTTTGCCGGGGCAGCATGTGATTGGCTGACTCAGACAGGCTGTCCCCTCCCTCTTCCAGATTCTGATGCAGTGAGGGGGAAAAAAGCGCACCAGAGGCCAGTTAGCAAGAGGTTTGTAGGGAAATCACCCCATTGTCATATGACTTGAGAGGAAAGAGGCCTCAGCTGAGCTGACCTCGTGTTGACGCGGCCTGAGCAGACATACCACTGCAGCCGTGCAATTAATCTGAAACCAACACACAGTCAACACAGCACCCCATTTATTCAATTTAGCTTGGCTTGGGCTTAATCTGTCCATATCAAGATCAAGACTGCAGGGGAAACAAGCACAGCAGCTGTTTTTGAGCAGACTGACTGGACATAGAACCAATCAGAAAAACTACACAGTATTCCACATACCTATTTATATTCATCCTGTATTTCTTGTCAAGAATGTTTTGTCTATTTGTATTATATTTTACTTCATTTTATTTTCCGTTTTGATTGACTTTAGTTGTGTGATTAAATGCATTATTTGTGCCTTATCTAAGCATTGCAGCTGTGTTTGAAATGTGCTTTACAAATAAACCTGCCTTGCCCTAGATTATTTATTTCTGGAATCAAGTGTCTGTTTTGTACAGTACAGTCATTTGAATGCAGTTAATTAAAAAAAAAAAAAAAACTATCACAGGTATAGACAGGGCCAGATTTGTATCAAGGCTTTACTATGTCACAAATATTGTAGAAGGGTCATGCCAGTAGTGTTTTAAGAGCCAGTGAATAGTTGATTATGGAGAACAACTCCAGCAGACAGATTAAATTACTACATCAATTTGAGTGTTAAAATGACACTACTAAGCCCTACTAATGTGAGCTTGTACTGGATATGTTGTATATGCTGCAAGTGTACAAATTAGATTTGTTTATCAAATACAACAAGAATCACAGCTGGCTAGATACCATTATTTACTTACTAACACACTGACATTACACAGACACAGAATCCACCAAATCTATCAGTGGAACAATAATTACACTGCACAAAAAAACTATTATTAGTTACTTAGATTTTGTGTGTAAAATGTCTACATTGTGTAAATCAAGTTATTACAATGTGCAGAAAAAGGTTATTTTCAATCACAAAGTAACAAAGATGATAACTGCTACATTATTTTTTCAGTCTTTCATTATTCTTGCTCAACTGTCTTGCACAGGAAGTAATTAAAAATATGACCTCTGATGTGATCAGAGTATGCATTACACTACATTGAAGACTAGCTATTGCAAAGTTGTATGCCTAAGTATGTATGGATGTCAAGAAGAACACTCACAAAGGAGGCAGTAGCAGAGGCCGGGGCAGAGGCGTTGGTGGGAGTGGTGGATGGCAGCGAGCTGTGGGAGCTGTGCGGGCTGAGTTCGAGGGGGTCAGAGCTGAGTCTGCGTCCGGATGAGGAAGGCACCTCTATGGGCAGACAAGAGGCAGAGGAAGGGGGAGAGGAAACCCCGAGGTTGGTAGCTGAGGGAGGGCTGGCTGGACCGCAGGGCACCAGGGGAGGGGGAGAGCTGCCCGTGGAGGGAACCGACACTGAGCTCAGGTCTAGTAGATCTGTGACCGACAATGAATCATCTCCTGGCCTGGGGAACGGAGGTAGAGGAAGTGAGAGTGAGACAGAGACACATACAGAGAAAGACCCAAGTGTTTGTTAGAGAACTTAGGGACAATGGTAGGAAATATTTAACCGACCAGGCATTTAATCCAATTGTTATGCTAGCTGACATTAAAAACACTAGTTGATAAAACTTAAATTAATGCATTGGATAGGAAAACAAACAACAAAAAAAACAAAACACATACACACAAACCTGTCTCTTAATAAGCGAGGATGCGCTTGTTTGGTTAAAGAAAGAGCAAACTAACCCCTCAAGCTACATGTATTTTTCACTTGGTTTGGTGGTATTTGCACATTTATGCAACCCGAGAACATGATGAGGATTGTTTTTTCTACTGCTTTTTCTGTTTTAGCAAGTAACCACAATAAACTTACAATTTAGGTAAGGTAGACATTTACATAACTGACGCTTAAATGTCAATGATAGTATACAAAATTCCCAGCACTAGCAACTGTCAATCAATAGGATTTAGTAAAAAAAATACATAAAATAAATTTTCAAAAAAGCACACTCCTGTTCCAGCTGACACAAGCTTTACTCAAAAATGTTATCATGTTTCTAACATACTCATGCATTGTAAATTTAAACAAATTACACAGAAAGAAATAACCAATTACACATTACCCTCATACAAACTACTTACTCTTTCATACATACAACAGTATAGGACTCTCAAATAATACGCACTGCACCATATACTGGCATGTTTTTACACATGAACACTTACAGTAGGCCATTCATGTGTTCGGCAGTGGGGGACACATAGTCGTCGTCTTCACTAGTGAGGCCCAGTTCAGTGCCGTAACACTGGTGTACGATGTGCCAGAGCTCTTTGGGGGATAGAGACTGTAAAATAAACACAAAACTCTTATTGAGTAGCCAATTAGTTCAAATAAAAATGACTGATTTGTTCATTCATGTATTGCCATAATGTATTACACAACAGCTCTACAGCTCTCTCTTCTTGCATTCATGCATAGTTTAGGAGTATATGTAGACTGCATGGCTAGTGTGGCTAACCCTGACTACATGATACAGAGAGGTGTATTTACAGGTCTGGAAAGCCTCTGTTCATTGTGTTATATAGTGTGACAATTTTGATTGATTCTCATTGCCCCTCGAAAGCCAATGAATTCTGTAAATAGGATGAACAACACATAATGAGGTGGCGCTTAAGTAGTCAATATGATATGACAGAGTGAAAATAAGGACAGCCAACCAGTCAGGACACAGCCACTTACATTACCTGCATAATACAGGGAATAAATTCATAAGGGTCACGCATCACACAAGACTTATTTTTTAGAACCAATGACATTTAAATAGTCAATCAACATATTTCTGGTCGTTAAATTCTGCTGACCTCCATGATGATTTACACCTTTAATCCATTATATCATATCAAGTAAGTTTGAAGTTAACACTACTGATTCTAATCACAATATAGCATTTGATGATTGTTCTTGACAGCGACTT
Source organism: Siniperca chuatsi (assembly GCF_020085105.1). Lineage (NCBI taxonomy): Eukaryota > Metazoa > Chordata > Actinopteri > Centrarchiformes > Sinipercidae > Siniperca > Siniperca chuatsi. Next base: position 7,360,857 of record NC_058050.1, on the reverse strand, counting down.
TTTGTTTTGTTTGGCAACCTTTTGCAAGTGTCAATACCTGACACTGACAAGTCAACATCTTGTAATGTTTTCACAACATGTTTCATCTCGCTGTCTGTTGCCTTGTGCTTTAATACATAGCTGCTGTGTTTCTGCACCAGCCCTGTCCAAAGTCTATGTCTACATTCAAACTCAGCAAATAACAGTGATTTAAATTGTTCTCCCAAGCCTGTGTTTGTGGCCATCTCCTTCTTCTTGACACTGTGTTCTATTCTAAGATGTTAACTACTAGCTGTGTCACGCCAGGCAGCAGCATAAACCGCCAGGAGGGTGGGAGAGGAGGTTGTACCTTGTCCAACAGTGCGTTCTGCCACAGACGGAAAATCATCATGAAGCTTCGATCCCTTGCTCCGAAAGATGTGAAGAAGTGCTGAGAGGGTGAACATCAGGGGGAGAGGAAGGAGGGAAGAAAGGAAGGAAGAAAGAAGAAAAATGTGACAGTAGATTCGACAGATGTTTTTTTCTCTGTTGGTATGTTTTCTTTGTCATGGTCAGTGGAGATAACATTGAGTCAGCTCATACTGCTTCACTGGCAAAAAAATATCATTTAAATTAAACCATATCAAGAATACTTTTCATGCTTTTATAGCAGCAGTTAACTTAAACTGTAAAGGATAGAGAATGTGTTAATAAACTACAGATAAATGCCCCTGGTATGACGTACAAAAATTAAAAGGCTTCAGTTCTTTGAAAACGATACTATTTGTGCTTGCGTCTGACCTTCTCATTGTCAGTGCTGATCTGGATGGCGTTTGGGATGAGCTTGGCAGTCTTCTCCTTGGTCATAGAGGTCACGTCTTTCAGCAGGATAGTGATCTGAATAGAGAAGGGCAGAGATTTACTGTGTGTATGCTTCAGTGTGTATTTCTGTGTCCGATACTCTTATCTCACCAACAGCCTGAGCGTATCTATATTGATCTGCAAACAAGTGCATTAAAAGGACTTATCTGATTACAGGTGTGACATTAACCAGGTTATAACAGGCATGTGTTTGACTGTGTGCAAATGTGTACACAGTGTGTAAATGACTTACAGTGGTTTCCCAGCGGAAGATGTTACTGTAGAAACAGAGCCAATTCTCTGACAGATAAAGGCGACCCTGAAGCAGTATGTCCTTCTGCAGAGCGCAAGAGTAGTCTGAGAAAAGAAACAGGAAAAGAAAAGATGTCAATTGACAGAGAGTTACCTGCTTGTATCAGAAATCATTTCAACTATTCAAGAGTTTGATGTGAGGGGTTTTGCTGAGTATTTAATCTTCTTGAATGCGTGGTGACACAGGTGTAGCTCGCCCCACTTGAGCTCAGCACACACAGAGTTGATTATATGCCAACATGTCTTTGACGCCTATGTGTCTCACTCACCCACTATAAGTCGCTCTGTATCAGGAAGTTTCTTAAAGAGTTTACGAAAATCCTCATTCCGCTGTTTGTATGTAGGACTGAGAACCTGAGGGTGAGAACAGGAAAGAGAAAGGAGAACATGGTATTCTACTTCATAACTAGCATGCACAGCCTTGGGCTGGACTGTGATATTTGGTAAAAACAAGTGAGAAAAACACTGTTTACTTAAAGGATAAACACTAAAATCAAGTCAAGTACCACCTATTCAATGCATGAAGAGGGGCTGTTACTATATACTTACATTGTACCAGCTCTGCATTTTCTGTAAAGAAAAGAACAGCATACTTAGTAATGAACAGTACTCACATTTCTCTGTAACAATAAAAGGGTTATAGTACAAACAGATTTTATACAGGTATGGAAAATCTATCAGCATACATAGTTTTTGTGAAGTAACTCACTTCGATATTCATATGCATATGATCCTGCCAGTCCAGTCCCTAGTCTAAGCCTGTTTTATGTAACCTTGAGGTTTTGCAGTTTTCAGAGCTGTCAAAACGATCGCCACTTCTCCATTTTAAAAAAGTATGTGTAACCAAAAATTTGGAACCAGTCCTCAATTCCCATCCCTATCAGAGTTTGTCATGGTTGACAAACTCCGATGGGGATGGGAATGGCAAATTTTCCGATCCATCGGAATCGTATGCCTCCCAGCTTATCAATTCCTTTTATCGATGCCGACATACCGGTTGGGCTAGTTGCTCTTCTTTCCTTTCATTTCCTCGAGGGCAGGGCTAAACACACACAGATACACAACTAATGCAGCAAAGGGTAAACAGGTGAAGTGTTTAAGTTACTGGAGTTGACGACAACTGGCTAATGTTCCGTTAAGCTGAAATTTAGCTGTGGTGTTCAGATGCACTTAAACTTAAACCAACAGTGAGTAAGAAAAAGTATAAATAATGTGTAATTTGTTAAGCTACGTGTAGAGGAAAAGTCTACTAACTTTGAGTTCGTGCACGTTCGAATAAAAGGGGCATGTTCTGCAACGCAGGTAGGGTTTTTCATAATGGCTCATGTTCCGTATTTTTCCCCAGAAGAATGCACACTGATAATATCAGGGTATGAAGAGTTTAGAGAAACATTAACGACCAGGGAGGCTTGTTGGCAGCGCATTGCCGACACAGTAAATTCCTATCTTTATAGTGTTCTTGGTATATTCTCTATTTTGTCTTACGGACTCTTCTTTTATTTGTAATATGACTGAGACGCAAGGTTCTGTGCCGTATTAGGGCCAGTAGGCGATTTCGGGGGGAATGACATTCTCCTTGTTAGCAAAATGATCAAAATCCATCCCACTCAAAAGATGCTATGTAATTTGTCTCATAGTGGCACTTCACATTGCCACTTTAACAATCGCCACAATCTCGGAACATATGAGACATACTGGTCTCCCACTGGGCCATCCCCCCTGTTAAAAATTAACAAATCGCCTACTGATTAGGGCCATTAGGTTATTAAAAAAAAATTACGGAGCCAGAAAAATCACAAATTTAAAGAGAAACACTGAAAAATAGTGGGGGGTTTTTGTCAAGGAGCCACATTGCTTCACTTTGTAAATCTGGGGCAACCTCATCACACCATAGACACTGCCACTTGCTGTGTTGTTCTTGTGAATTGGGCCTATTCAAAAAGAAAACAACATAGTGATGTGGATCTCAGAGAATTTCCAAGCTTTTTCTCTCGTAAATTTACCACTTTCATTTCAGTTTTTTTCTGGGATTATCACCCCCCCCTTCCTCCCCTGGCTTCGTATATTATGGACACTGCAATCTAAATATGTGAAAACAATTAGGATAGTTCAATTGTACACATGGGCTACATCCCAGAAACTGACCCATTAATCAAGGGTAACATCGAGTTAACCACAAAGATAACCTCCTCAGAGCAGTTTAGAGATGCAGCGTAAATTGCCATGACAGCATACCTCGGGTAAAACTTATCCACCTTTCATAGTACGGGTTAATCTGGAAGTTACACCCAACGTCACAATGTTACTCCTGACGTTACCTGGATAAGGCAATTACCTCGCTTCATAGAACAGGCCTCTGGTGTGTATGAGACTTTACTAGCATGGAAGTGGAATGCCATTTTCGCCAACCAGAAACATTTTTGGTTGTTTATTTATTATTAATTTCTTTCAAAAGTCTAACTGAAAATGCAACTGAAGGATGAATGGTGCATTCATGCGCAACTGTTTGTTAGCTTGTTATTAAATGTTGTTTTACATCAAACTCTACAAAGTCATCATGAAAATGATTTGAGTCTTGATAAGGACACACCACAGGATTGTAGAATAAATTGTCTTAGTCAAGTCAGTGAAAGATTTGTCTTTTACTCACACATAAAGCTTACATAGCAGTCATACTGTATATTGAACTGGAACGCTGGTATTAAGTTCTTGCCTTTAGCCTTACCTCTCCATGTCTAGAGACCTCTCAGCAGCAGCAGTTTTAGGATTTAAGTTTAGCACCCATCTATATAACACATTACCTTGATCAGTGGATATTCTGAGTTACCTTGGCATTGCGGCTGAAGTGGCGAGAAGCAAGTGGGTAGGCAGATGTAAGGGAGGAAGCAGAGGGTATGGAGGGCAAGGGACTATCTGAACCTCCTCCTCCTCCACCATTGTTCTTCTCTCCTCCTCCCTCGCTCTCACTGGCCCTGCCACCCCCAAGGACCCTGCGCCGCAGGGAGGGAGAGCTGCCGGGGGTGCTGCGTGGAGAGTTACTGGCCGTACTGGAGACAAAAAAGAGAGAGATTTAGAGAACAGAGGAAACTCTTTTCATTGCTAAATTTTACTCTGTAATGCCTTTAATGTCACGCTATGAAGAAAGGCTACAGGCGTTTCCTATTTGATAATATCATGCTATCTTAAACTGCCTACTGAAGACCAAAGAAAGGCCATGTAAGGCCAGTGTTATCAGCTGAACTCATTTTGACTGTACAGCAGCCAGACAGTGATGGTATTTAATGATGTTCAGTAATGAGTAATTAAGATCCAAAAGTGTAACTACAAAACACAGGACCAGCAGTTTCCTTCAAATAAAAACACTACCAAGTCAGAACTTCAGAGAGGTTTTCAATTAGATTTTCTTCTGGTGAACTTGAGTAAAGACAGAGATACAGAGACAAGTGACAGAAATGTAATCGATAACAACACGGCCCCTTTCTCCTGAAACAATGTACAGAAGGACTTGAAATTGTCAGAGCTGTCATTGCTTCTAAAATTGTTTTTATTTTATCTAAGAAGTTTTAGAAAAACACGTTTTTTACATTTTAAAAGAATATTGTCTATACTCTTTTGTAGTGTGTGGCAGTTGTCTTGGTCGGTCTATCGTTTAACAATGTTTTCATGCTTCCCTCTTGGTCGGGTCTTGAAAAGGAGATTTCAACATTTACTTGGTTTAATAAAAGAAAAAAGGAAAATAAATGAGATGAGTACAGCTTGGACTCTGCAAACTTGGTTGCAGTTGTCAGTGACAGGAGCTGGAGAGGAAAAGGTCAAGATAAGCCAAAATTATCATCTCCAAGGCAACACCACTGATGGCTGGGACAAGGAGCAGTAAATCTGGGGATCCATCCCTGAAATTCACCAGGTTCGTTTTATAGGAAAATAATTCCAGAAATATTATAATTAATGTTATCTAATGCAGCGATTTAATCAGAGCAGCAAAATGACAAGTACCATTAAGTTATCTTTAAGTAAACGTACACAAGGCCAGCCGGTGCCGTAAAAAGGCTTGTTGTGCGGCCAGTCAGTGCGACGTGACCAGTGATGTCAATCTGTCAGCATGTGTTTACAAACCGGGGCTAAATCCGTCAGCAACACAAATGTAAAAGGCTAACCGGCAGCATTGCCAGAATTTTCGACACAAACCTCTAGATATCTCTCTGGTGTAGTTAACCGTATTATTGTCCTCACACGTTGAAGCGAAGCGAGCTTACACAGATCAGCTAATGGGCAGCTAGCACACCGGCTACCCAAAAAACAACCCAGTCCAGAAATCTCGTTTAAAACACTATATAACAGGACAAACACCTAAGAAACGAGACTAAGTCAAACACGAGTCGTCGGGAGGGATTAAACAACTCGTTTCAGTAAAGAAGCACTAGACTGTAAAAGGATGGAGGCTGCTATGGTCAGTGAAAAGGGATGGAGGGGTGGGGGACTCCAGTCAGACAGTGGGACCGACCGAGCACCGACATAAACATATAGCTAGCTATCAGTTTAAACTGCTAATATCAGACTGACTGTGATTTTACATAAACTATACCTGTCCTGCCCACGTTGCCAGTGGGATTTGCAAGCTGTGACTCATTTGACACCACACCAAACGTGCATGACCGGTATGAGGACCAAAGACGGATTACTGCATAGCATATGCTATTCACCACACAAGAGGAGACTCTCTTTATATCACTTACTCGAACATGTCATGAGGCGTTTGCGATCCAAGTGATATCCACAAAAACACACGCACGTTGCTGCTCACTATTGTATCAATATGGCACCTATGTTCCTGGTATGTGTGCGTGCAGCTAAAGCAAGCCAGACGCTACAGGGGAGTATGTCCGCTATTCTGCCGTGTTTTCTTCGCTTAGCCTCGGGGTAGAAATTCGCCCATCGTCCACCGTCCCGCGGTCGGATGTTAATTTCTCATCCTGGCCGACCCCCCCTGCACCTCACACCCAGGTACCGGACGGACCGCAGCTCCCTACGTCGCTTGCAGGACCCGGTGACGGGCTGCAGTCTCTGCGTCCATTCGTAATCCCCTTTGCTACTAGGGAGAGGGTGGGGGGAGGAGGGAGGAGGCGGCTCCATGTGTTGAGCGAGGCCTTGCTTTTTTTTTTTTTTTACAGTGAGGTGGTGCTGAACTGGGGCAGAGTCAAAACTGAGGGGTTTTATCTGAATTTAGAGGAACCAGCATCTCACAGACAGCAGGTCGCAATAACATGAACACCGTTATCTCTGTGATGAATGCTTTTTTCCACATGTGAAACACTGACTTCTGCAGGCTCTACATGCTTCCTCTATTCATTAACCCAAGGGATGTTCAAAACAAGCTTCCGCATTCATTTCTCCCATTCATTTGTGAGGATCTGTAGCATTTCCAACAAGAAAGCAACACAACAGGCACTGTGAAAATAATTGTCAGATTAATCAATAATTTAAAAAAAAAACATTAGTTGAAGTTTGGTTGTTCATTTTTTGGGATACCTTCACACTATCAGATGGAATCCCTTGAGTATAGCATCATATACTTAATAAATAAATAAATAAATAAACAAACAAACCGGTTAAAACATGACTTGCATTGTAAATACGGAGACCACGTCTGCCTGTAGTGAATCCACCTGGCCAAAGCCCAGAGCCCACAAAATCCCTTAACCCTCAAACCCTCTCTCTGTCCATTCCTCTGGATTAGAGTCCACATCATAATCCACGCTGGGCTGAGCCAGGCCCACATCTCCACCATTCTGTCTCCTGTGTAATCTGCTTTTCTGAGGTTCACCAATGGCCCATAATAATGTTAGAGTTTAATGGGCTGGGTGGGCATTGAGAAAGGGGGAAAATGCAGCAAGCATTTTCCTTCCTGCCTATAGAAAATATTTTATTTCAATAGTGCAAGAGAAAAGAGTGTAGTGCAAGTGTACTTCAGTGAGAGCACAGGTCAATGTCTTTGAGCTTATTATACACACTGTACAAAATCCAAAGAGTTTAAAAAGGTACAAACTTTCCATAATACAAAACAAACAAATATCACTATAATAGCTGATTAGCAAAAATGGGTTCAAAGTAGACACAATTGTGCTGGACATGAGATACTGACCGGCAACAGTGAAAGAAACTCTAAAAAAATGTCTGAAATCAAGTTACTGTCAAAAGTGGACAAATATTAAGATAAACACACCAACTGAATGCAGACTATTAGTGAACCAGGTGAAGTCACAAAGCTGTACTTATACGGTGTGGCAGAAAGAGAAAGAGAGGTCACAATTACAATCAATCACAATCAGCCAGCAGGTCACGTGTTGTTGATTTGGCTGTGGTAAACATCTTTTGCAATTAAAGTTAGATTTTATCTCTGAAAAACTGACAACTTTACCTTGGTTAAGTCAGGTGTATTTGACAATATATGTGTACATTTGTACAGAATCTTATTATACAGTAGTGTAGAATTTTAAAATAAAAACATCTGCTCAATACTCAACCTTGGGTGCTGGTTGATTACACAGTTGATTACCCTGTATATAAAAAAGGTGCCATGTTGTGTCTTCAATAACAAGTCAGTATGGCCCAGGCCATTTCAAACAAGGTTATCTCACAGAAAACTGCATGTCCTTTCGATATATTTCCTGCACTCTGCAAATGGACACATGAAACACTCAAGTTCAAAGACATGACAGGAGATAAGAGCTTTACAGATAAATAATACCTTATTCACCAGTATTCGATATGGAAAACAACTGATATATGAACTTAGTAGGTCACTTAATAGATTTATCCCTCACATATACAAAGATACTGACCTGTTAGCCGTTCCAAGCTCCCAGCTTTGATAACTGCTATCAAAGTATTTTCATCAGTGGCCTTGTACTGCAAGTAATCACACTAGTAGATTTGTCACTTAAAAAAAAGCCTTGATTGCCTAAGGTGGAATCTGACACACAAGACATAACTTAAAAATGCAGGAAAACAATTCATCATATGTTTAGGACCTACAGCCACACAAGCTTAGCAACTTAGATCTTTTGGTGTCCTCTCTGAAAACTATCACTGATGCATCTCCCTTGAGTAGCGTCCACTGGACGCTCACTCTGGATGAAGACAGAGACAAAAATGATTTGCTGTGCAACAGCCTGTCTAAGGAGCCTTTATAGCAGGTCTGGTTTTAAGGCATGATCAGGATAAACAGCAGCATATAGGTTCAGACTTAAACACCTTTCAGACAAGCATAACATGGGATAAACCTGCGTAAACAGTCTGAACAGGTTAACATGCAACCAACTTGTGTTTAAAGTAGGGCTGACACAGCTTTACTTAAATAAAAAAGTGAGAACAGAAGTTTCTATAATATTTATAAAATTACTATATTGTAACTAATTAATTATTACAGAATTACCAAGACTATATAGTACACAATGGCAGGACTTGCCCCTCTCGGCCATAAATTCTACTCTTGCCAATATTAAAAGATACTTGAACATGATTATATACTGTGAGGTGCTGCATTAAGTTTCTATTAGTTTTGCATTAGTACACTGCATATCTGGTGAGAAGAGTCCAAATGTTTCTTGAGCAATAATGCTTCCTGTGCGTTTTAAATTTAGAGCTGAAAACCCAAGATTAGATATCACTAAATTTATCTTTGGTTAAGTGTGAAAAGGGTTATTTATTTCTTCTGTTGCTAATCTGAATTATGGTTTACATAACCCTAGACATTTGTTTGCCAGAGCCTTACTCTGTAAAAGGCATATATATATATATATATATATATATATATATATATATATATATATATATATATATATATATATATATATATATGTGTGTGTGTGTGTTAGGATTTACCTAACAGTGTTTAAACAGAAACTTTCACTTGCTTATTAAGCTATATAAACATATGTTTTTCACTATAAAAGGCCATTGTCAAACCATCATTGGAAGGGTCATAACTCAGATCTGGATATTATGTTTCATTGATATCCAGCAAAACAATATAACTGGGTCAATAAAATGATATGTAAATGAACAGGACAAGGGCACAGCTGTTTATATGGAGCACAGGAGAGAATCACCCTCTGCTTGCCCTCTGTAGCCCACTGCGGTGGTGCCCAGAACCTCCTCTGATTGGCCTCACATGACATCATCAGACTAAGAGCCCGCTCCCATTGGCTGAAGGTGATGTCATGCTACCGAGGAAGGATAAATGGCACACGAACCCCGCCTCTAGCTCCTTATGACCGTCCTAGCTTTGTTTTTCTTTGCTGCCACAACAGCGGTCTCACTTTCTTTGTTTACAGTTTATATAACCTTGCTGTTTCGCATTTTAAATAAGAGGCCATCTTTCCTTAAAGGTTATACTATTCTTTTAAAAAAACACAATCAATTGCAGTTCATATGTAGTATGTTTGTTTTCTTAGTTTTAAGTGCAGGGTAGCAAGGGCATTTCTTGCTTCATCACTGAAATTCTACCATCTGTGTTGAGTGTTGGCCTGCTTTTTTATCTGACATCATAGCGTACCATGAATCAACTCAACTTAATCAGGATTTTAACAGTGTAATCTGTCCTCACTAGTTTTAGCCATTAGCTAATTAACTCCACCCTGTTTTAAAATAGCTGGCCTCGTGTGGCATTTGAGAAAAGTCGACTAAGCGTAAATCTGTCAGATGTAAGGCCTTTTTATTCCCCACCAACATGCATAAATGAGAGGCTACTCACTCCAATCAGTCATTGCAGGCAAATCTGCTCTCAGAAGGCCTGAATGCAAATTGGCTGAGATTTTACAGAGCTATAAGCGAAGAATACACCTGAGACAGTCAAACATAGTGCAGACGCTCTGTTATAAGTCACTGAACCCTATGTGGTGCTGCTGTTGTAAGATAAGTGAGCTCTCAAAGAGAGAACTGTTGACTGAACGAATGAAGATTTTTATTTTTTAATCCAGCACACTAACCTGCAGCTCTCCCAGTCAGAGTCTCTGCTGAGCAGGCTCCTGAGGGACCAACGGGAGCGGCGGCTGGGAGAGGGACTACGAGACCAGGAGCGAGACGGTGGCAGGAGGAGGTCCTGTGAAGGGCTGTCCTGACCTTGCTCTTCCCCCTCCATCTGACAGGTCACAGAGGAGGAGGGAGAGGGACTCCGATGTCGAATGGTGCCCTTCTCCGCGTTCTCCTCTATTACAATTTGTGTTTTATTACCCCATTGTCGTTTAGGAGTGCAGCCTTGCTCTTCCTCATTTCGTTTCTTGGTTCGGGTCCTGCTGCGGTGAAATCGACCGTGGCGGCTGGAGCGTAACAGTCTGGGGCTAGGTGAGCGAGACCAGGACTCTGTATCTGAGGATGGTGGCAGGACAGTCAGCGTGGGGACAGGGATGGGCTGAGCCAGAGTGATACCTTCTGGTTCCACAGGAGAGGACATAGTCATCTTCAGAGCTTTCCAGGGGTTAATTCTCTCTTTCAGTCAACTCAAGGGCACCAACAAGGGCTTGTTTAAAGCCTTTAGACCTTTAGAGTTAAGGCTGACCCTTGACTGACCGAGATGTTCCGGTCATGCTTGCGTTTTATATATTTTAGAAACAGGATGGGTTAGCACATCAAGTACTCCCTCTGGATAAATCAACTTATTATGTAACACTAACCATAATTAAAGATGACTCAGTATTCTCCAAATTTCCTGTGAACTTCAGGAAGTGTCTTCACATCAGGCAAGTACTTTTTCCCCATATGCAGTAAAAGTTGGAAGTTGACAGTAGTATGGGTGTTCCTTTACAGTTAAAAATGATGCAGCAGGGAGTTGGAAGGAGGCCTGTCAGACAATTTCACAGGTATTATCAATCTATTTTCTTTAGGCAATCCTTTTCCAGTTGTCCAGTCTGTATATAGGCTATGTTGGCAAAGAGTGACTACATGCTCTATCATCCCTCTCCTGTGTTTAGCTCTGCACCTCTTGCACACTGTCCGGCGTTTACTTTCTTTCTTCAGTACTTCGCTCTCCTCCCTTTGAAAGACTTCAAGCTTGCATTTGCATTATCAGGCTCATCTTTGCAAGAGTTGAAGTCTCAGACAAAGACAGATCTGTGTCTGGAAGTAGCTACCTGAGGAGTGAAAAAGCAGAAACTTTCCATTCAAAAGGCTGACCTATATCTGACTACCACTTTTCTAAAATGTGTTTTCTTGAAATATTAATTGTTGAACTTTCCCACAAAAACAAATGATTGTGAGACTACGACCATTCCTGTCTGGTCTTTGATACTGCCAGTTCTGGGAATATAAGGTATCATATGACAATGATGATGATTTTCAATGACATACTGTTCCCGTTAGAAGGCCGATCAATAGGATTTATTTATGTTATGTGCATTCTTTTTGCCTGGGTTTGAAGAATTGTTTAATTATTTTAGCAGTTATTCAAGATTTTCTCCCTTCAAGTAACTCAGAAACAGCCAAAACCAGCTGAGCATGGATGGGACCAACTGACACCAGTCACTGTGCGTTTATCAGTGGACAGACACCAAAAGAAATTTCACCCCCCTCCAAGACTAGTCCCTGGACAAAAAAGCAGGTGCTCTATCTAAATGCCAGCATTTCTAAACCTTGACTTCCAAACACACAGCTGATCCTAAAACTGTCCAGAAAGAACAAACACACAATCTCACACAGCAACTACCAGACACTGAAGCAGACATAAACAACACCCTTTGAAAATATGTAGTTCACACATCCAATAACAAGGTCTAATTGCCACTGTAGGCCACCAAGGTCATAACTAAATGAAAACATACTGCAGATGTGTCCTCAAACAAGGAAGGGTTGTGAGTGTGTCACGCCATTGTTTGCCTTCAAAGCAGGCACTTCCAAGGCAAGGGCCCAAGCACTTCTGACAGTATTTACTGTGATCTGTTTGAACAAGAACAATCTTGGCACAGACTTGTTTGTCCAGAGTAATCCACCATAATCCCCGTGCAGCCTTCACTCTTTGGTCCACAAAAGCATGATCTTTTTGCCTTAAAACACAGGCTAGATCAAGCTATTATCGTACACATTACACGCAGACCACAGCCAGATGGTCAGATGCAGAACACTATGGTACAAAGAAGAAAATTCAGTTTCTGCAGTGTGGAGCGAGGAACAGCTGATCCTGCGATTCATTACTCAGCATCGTTGTTGCTCTGTTCACTTTGGTTTAAAAAACCCAACACCTGAATGATCTGCAGTTATGTGAAACACCGCCAACCACTGATATTTGTTGACATGATAATGTGTGCACACAGAAGGACAAAGGGGTGTGAAGAAAAAGAAGTCGTGCGACGTTTAATAATATGGCACAGAAAGTACTTTGCAGCCTGTGAACACTGAAGTTGGAACTCCTACCTCCCATTGGATGAGTTTCCTCCGTTTCTGTTATCTTGCTCGGCCTCCAAAACAAGCCGAGCGACGGTGCGGGGAGTAATGTTAAAATCCACTTTTTCACAAGAGCACATCAACATTCTTGGTTGCGTAAAGAAGCATCTGCCGGCTGTAGCTAACAGTTAGCCTTTAGCCAGCTAAAGCTAAAGACAACCAAGTTTAGCTAACGTTACCCCCCGAACCTCCGAAGGCCGACAGCTCACAAAAAGCAGGCTTTAATTTCCAGCGGAGAAAGTACTATGCCGACGTCTTCCATTTTCACTTTTTTAAAATCACCCCCGTAAAATCACTTTTATCAAAGTAAATGTAAAGCTAACGACCAAAGTTATCTTAGCATTAGTAGCGTAATAACTTGGTTTTAAAGTAACAAACAATACGGTTTTATTGTCGAAAGCGAAAAGGAACGAAGTCAGTCTTGAGATTGACTTAGTACGTGGGGGGGTTCAGCTATCTGTCTCATCAAGAAAAGTATGATCCCTGCGACGTATTTTTAATAAGGCATAAATACGCCAACACTTTTAAAAACGATATTCTATAAATTATTAGTAACTTATATTATTATGCAACCAAATATAAACAGCCACCAGCAAAACAAGAAGAACACCCCTCCGACAAACTTTGTGGTACAGTCCGAAAAAATAACTGTCCGGGGGGATGTGGTGTGAGAAGAAGACGAGTGTTTACATCAAATAAACAAAATTCATCGATAATTAGTTTTATCCTTCATCAGATATAATCTTCTGACTAATTTAAAACAAATCGGCCACATTACATGCACTAACTGGACCTATTGTTACAGTTACGTTGTTCTACTGCGAAGAGAAACAAATGAAGAAGTCCCACACAGTTTCAGTAATCGACGGGGATTTTTGTCGCATAAACACGAAATCACCAGGATTTCTCAAGTACCCCATGCGCAACAAGTACAGGTGCATCCACAGTTTTAGCATCGTTTCAGAGTTAATTTGAAAGGAGCTGTTATGTGACCGAATTTAAAGGACAGAAACATTGCGACCCCTTGTGTCTAACAAGGTTGTGTGCAGTGATTATTCATAAACTACGAACTTATGCCTCATCATGTACCTCACTAAATTGCTGTAACACTGTATTTAAGGTTTGTGAGTCCTTATTAAGAAGAAATTCTCTTAAAAATAATAAAGTCACTGATCATGCTGCTTCTTTAGCAGCAACAAAAAGACAATGTGGCAGTGTGTATGGGTAATGGGCACATTCATCTCACCCCTTGCCTCCTGCAGCAGCATGGCTTCATATGGTCTCATGAACTATTATAGGTAGGATGCAGCCTGTAAGAGATTGTATATCTTCTCCTCCAGGACACATATAGTAAATGACAGGTCACCTTGTCTGAAGCTGAAAACAAAAAAACATACATTGACAAGACACTTTCCCATAAGATGGTGCATGAATGTAGAGATTTTAACCAACAAATGCACATGGGTTTAAAATGTACTCAAATATTATACAGAGAGACTGAAATGCTGTTTGATTTAGGGCTGTAACTAATGATTCTTTTCTTTATTGATTAATTTTTAAATTATTTTCCCAATTAATTGAGAAAATAATAGTAATGTGTCTGATTAATTGAGAAAAAAATTAGTATTAATGGTGAAAAATGCCCATCACACTTTCCTAAATCCCAAAGTAACATCTTCAAATTGAATGTTTTGTCTGACCAACAATCCAAAACCCAAATATATTCAGTTTTCTATTACATAAGACAAAGAAATGCAACAAATCCTCACAGCTGAGAGGCTGTGACATAAACAAGATGTTTGGCATTTTTGCTTGAAAAATAACTTAAATAATGGATCGATTATCAAAATAGTTGCCACTTAGATTTGTGCTGATCAGCTAATCGATTAATTTACTAATGACTTCAGCACTTGTGGATTTAAAATAACCCAACAGTTTTAGTGTACTGCTCAGGAAGTGCTACTTCAACTTTATCTCATTTCTAATGCCCACACCCCATCATATGTACACACTTTGCATGTTTCAGTCTTATTTCCATAATGTTGAGTACTCAATGTGCCAGACTTTTAAAAAAAATGGGCAGATATCCTCACACTTCAACAACAAAACTTTAGAGCCTGTAAAACAGAGACATTTACTGCCCTGATAGAAACAAAGTTAGTTATCATTTCAAGTAGATTTGTTTTTAAGGAATATATCGTATTTAACAACATATATCCTGAAAATCTGCAAATCTTTTGTTGTAATGAATTTGTCTTTACCTGCCCGTCAGTTTTGATCTTCAGTCAGCAGTTGCTTCTGGATCCTTTCAAATCGATGGCAGAGCATCACAATGACTAGGCAATTTCAAATTCTCCATAGGTTTACCGTGCATCGTCTGTCTTCTCACTCCCTGTGACTGCCTCCTGCAATCAACACATAACCGGCTCCACTTCAAAACAGAGAGCCGAGGTCTGTGTTACATATGCAGCTTGAGCAAGAATCTGCTCCAGGATAGAGGGAGTTATGTTGCTGATCACCTCTGGCTGCTGAATCGGGGACTGGAAACTCGATCTGTGCTAAAAATAAAAAAACACCAGCATAGCGAGAAAGGAGGTGTGTCACTCACTGTGTGTATGCGTGTATAGGGTCACAGAGGTATGGTCCACCTCCATATACACAACACACACACACAGTACACACACACACACACACACACAGGGTTATGTCAACATTTTCTTGAAGTTTCCCCACTCGGGTGTGTGCCAACCCGAGGTCTTTCTCTCATCCTCTCTTGGTCACGTGTAATTTCCAAGATTGCTCTTACTGATTTTTATTGTCATTATCATTCATAAGCTACCACAAGGTTAAAAGAGGCAAGGACCCTTATCAAGAGCTCAGTGCTTCACTGTGTCATCTGGTTACATCACATGACAACATCCCTGACCTCCAACGCAGCCAAAATACACAAACACACAAGCACATACACACGGCCTGGCTGGCAGAAACACAGCTTATATCCTACTCCTGTACACTATACATCTTTTCTCTTGTTTTGACATTTTTATAAATGTTTGTACAGCCTCAGAGGGGGACATGTTTAATTTGACTTGGCATTCCCCTTTAAAAATAAAAACAAAAAAAACCCCAACTCATTACATTCATCACGTCAACAGGCTGGCTGTACCAACCACGTGAATGCCACTGTAGTCAGCACGCAAGTTGAGGTCTTCAGTCAATGTCTGTTTGGTCAGCCTTGACTTCAGTGGCCTTGTTTTTCCTGACCGGCCAACTGGCATTGACTGACTGTCAGACCCTTTGATGGCAGATATCCAAATGAGAAGAGAAACTATATACCACAGTTACAAAATGTGACCTTTTCTGGTGTTAGTAATTGAACAAGAGGGAAAGGTGTGAATTGAGGTCTGAGCACACATTCATATTGAGAGGGAAATCATAGAGTGCTTGAAGATACCAAATATATGCCAATACCATGTATAATTCACAAAACAAGCCTGATAAAGAAGGAATAACAAAGAATCTCAATTGTGATTGTGGTGGCTAAAAGGAAAGAGCAAGAAGCAGACAAAGAAACAAGATAAAATGAAGCTTGCATTTGTATGATTTGGTTCAGAACAATCAATGAGAACATTTTCTTTAAAGTTAAGTCCAATAGAGAGTACATTAGATAATTTCCTGTAGTAGCCTATTTAACACCAAATATCTTACTACAGGACAAATTGAATGCATTAAGCTCATGACAAGACAAACAGAAAAGCTTTTTGAAGATTTGAAACGTGATTTGAAACATGATTTGAAAATGTTTATCACCATTCGACTCATCAGATTGTTCCTGAAGAACAAGCAAACTGAAATATCTATCATTTTGCTGACTGCCGAGTTTCTGTTGTGTATCATCTCCTGGGAAAGTGCACAAATTACCAGCTAAGCACTTAGTCACTGTAACGCAGATGACAGATATTGATACACACAACACTGAAGTAATTGTATGATGCAGATTTATTGAAGGGTCAAGTATAATGTACAACTCAGTTTAAAGCATGTGGACAAGATGATACAAATAACTTTTCATTCATTTATATATCTTTTTGGATAAATACCTCATAAATAATTAGATAAAAAACATGGATACTGATGTGGAACCTGAATACTTGAAAATTAGCTGTACCTAGGTATGACAACGTGAGTGCTTGGTTTGCTGTAAGGGTAAGTTCTCACAACCCTGACTGCAGCTGGTAATTATGATTACTATGAATGGAATAATAGAGAAAGTAGCATACAAATCCACAGACTTGCTGACTCACTGAGATGCTAACATCTACTTCTACTAACCTAACATTCAAAACAATGGAGCAAACATTTCATCCTTGCTGAAGTGTACTTGAGCAAAACACTGAATCCCTGCCAGCCGCAGGGTTCTGTAGCTGACAATGACCTCTGACCTGTGGAGAGGGGCAGGAGAACAGAGCATTTATTAACAAGCAAAGATAAAGCACCATACTGAATAAAAACGCATGTAGTATTGCTATCGCCTTTAAGCTCCGCTCTAAGCATGTGTTTGTCCGAAAGGATTTGTTTAACAAAACATGTCAGGAATGATTTTGCATGCTAAACCTGCTGCTCCTTTTCATTAAAGAATGAATATAAAGGCCACTACACTGAACAGTATGAAAACATTTTGGCAAAGATAATATTAAGGCAAGAAAAGGTAATAATCAAAGCCTGCATAACATTTTAAGCTATTCACTAAAAACGGATTAACTTTTCAAAAATATTTATAATAATATACAAAAGAAAAACAAAGAAAATCTTCAAGATGTTGGAAACTTTCCATATTTGAGAGAACTTTGCTCTGACTATAAATCAGAAGAAACTTGGCTGTAGTCTTGCTTTAGACGGTCATTCTGTGTAGCTATGGATCAGGTCTCATCATCTCAGGTTTCCTGCTGGCTTTCAACACTCCCAGCGTCCAACTCTCCTGGATTCACACACTCTAAATATAGCTGCCTTAAAGTCAGACGGGACTGCAGGAGAGACTTAAAAATACTGCGAAGAAACTCGGAGACTCAAGTTTTTTTAGTAAACACTTTGTGTGTTCTGAGGCTTTCAATCATTTTTGGTCTATGTGAAATGCAAGATTGTTGAACTAATGGACTGAAGAACATGGGATTAATCATGAATCAAGAGGCTTTATGTCAGTAATGTAATCTTAATCCCCACAGATATTTCTCCACAGGTTTACTTCAAGGAAAGTTCCAATATTTTCTTCAACAGCTGGCCATAAATTGCTCCAGTAGAAATGATATGCCACTTGTCTCTTTTAGTTGTCTCCAGTCTTTTCGGTAAGTCCAAAATCATTGATGTCCTTACCTTTGATGACAAACTATTGATGTTGGTGGTGAAAGTTGCTCGTTTCAAAGTGAGTTTCTAAGTGAACTGAAATTTCTTGTTTTCAGGGTCCTCTGTGCTTTCTCATAAAATAAAATTCTTAAAAATTAAAAACGGGGGGCTTAATTGTAATCACTGTAAGGGAGGCCATCAATAGACTGTAAACAAAACGACAAGTGCATTTTTATTAAAACACTTAAAGTGCACTGCAAATTAATCATAAAAACTGACATTTGAGTAATAGATAAGTGAATCTATACATGTTTTAATCTTTATTTTATTGGAATTTTTAAAAAATCACATACATTCCTAATAGATTGATATTTCCACTGCACCTGCCTTTTATAAAGCACTAAATAAGGGTCTCATGATCCGAGACGCTGCTAATTCACATGTTACTGAAAACAGATTTTTAGGTGTTGGATGAAACTCTCAGACAGACAATCAGCAGCCATCATAGGAGACACATTTCATCAGAGGAAAGGAGGTCGTTTTTTCTCTGAGCCATGAAATATTGTCTTACAGAAAACTTACCCAAAACTTTAAAATGTGTTAATTATTGTGGCTGATAAATTGCTTAAAAGACTAGTATTTATTAATATTAAATTCAATATTTTAAATTAAACATCATACCTCTCACTGCAGTGTAACTGCACTGCAATTTTTATTCTCCTGTTAAATTTTGTTATCCTCTTTATATGTCTTTTTATATTGCTGTGTTTCTTTTAGATTTTTTCTTAATTCCTTTTTATGTCATGTGTAAAGCACTTTGAATTGCTTTGTTCTTTAAAGGTGTTATACAAATAAACTTGCCTTCCCTTGCCAAGCAAGAGCTCTGAACAGAAAACATCTCTGAGACCTACATTATGTTAAAAACACATAAGCAGCGCAACATCAATTATTAGATAAATATACAATACTGACAGCTACAAGCGCTTGATTTGAGTTACAAAGTAAATAAAGTAAAAAAATACTATCTTTCCAACTTAAAGATATTTTCCTATCAAGTGGGATAAAGTCTAAATGGTACATGAAAACTTGTCACAATAATAATAAGCACCTTTTCCCCTTTTGCGTCATTGTCTCCTTTTTCCTCTGCTTCTTGTTCATTTTAATCATTTACTTGTTCTACTCCTGTGTCTTTGTCTTCTTCTCTTCTTCCCCTCCCTCTTTTTTCCCGCAGTGTCTCAGTGCCACGGGGGCTGTGCGGAGGTGGACTCCATGACTGAAGCCGTGGCAGGAGGAGGATTCCTGCTGGGCTGTATCTCCTGTAAAAGAAGAGAGGAGGTCTCTGCCCAAGCCACTGTGGACTGGCACTTCAAACCTCTGGGAGAGGAGGAGTTCAGGCATGTGAGTTCACCAAAGTCTTTGAAGGAACTGTTAAATCTGGTTGGGGTTTGTGAATGAAAAGGGCTCTCTTCTACTATCAAGATGCCTTGAGCAACTTTTTAATAGGCCTATTTTTTTTTTATTATTCTACTTTTTCAAAACTTTATTCTACTTTGGTACTTCTCTACATTTGTCATTTGTATCATTCCAGCTCTCCATGAACTTTGGAAACTGGACAGCTGTTAGCTGAATATTTTCTGCAGTCATTATAGATAAGAAACACAGAGTTAAGCTGTTTGTACATTTTATTTTCCATTTTCATGTTTCTAATTTAAAAAAATGTGTTCACATCCAAAAATGTCCATTTTAAATTTGCTTTTACATTGAACTGAAGTAGATCTTTACACCATGTTATTACTTACACATGAATCAAATGTTTGTAGTAGTTCTTCTGCTTTAGCAGGACATACTACACTGTCCACCATTTGTAACTTCCAAAGGAGTAAATGTGTATTTCTACAGTATATAGAGAGAAGTTATAGTACTGAATAATATATATAAAAAAGGAAATCTAAAATAGTTTATGCATGTTCTTCAACCCTTCCCTGGACTACAAGAATATTTATAAATTCCCATTTGTTTCCTTCTTTTTTCCTTCTCTCAGATTTTCCACTATCACCACCCCAATGCCGGCATCCTCCATGAAGATTTCAGCGAACGCCTGGAGTGGCATGGGACACAAAACAGTGATATTCAGACAGGAGCCATTTACATTCATAATGTCACCTTCAATGACACGGGGACGTACCGCTGCACAATCCACCGCACCCTCTTCCTGTCGCAGTATGATGAGCACGTTACTGTGGAGAAGGAGGTGGAGCTCACCGTGGTGGATGTAGGTAAGGTGGGGTGTACCTGTGAGGCAGGTCTCCACTTAAGTAAATGTACTTATACAACAATATAAAAATACTCTATTACAACAAGTAAATGTCCTTCATTTAAAATACTTCAATAAAAGCACAGACATATTATCAGCAAAACATGCTTAAAGTATCAGAAGAAAAAAATAGTCATTCTGCAGAAAAATGATCCCTGTGACTTGTGTATCATTATATATTTGTAAGGGGTCACAAGCCAAAAAGATCGCAAACCACTGGTTCAATATATAAAATACTTTGTATCTTATAAATGTAGCCTTTATTTTGTATTTAAAATCTTAATCCGAAAAACTAGTAACACAGAAAAATAGAGTACAAAGTACAATATTTCCCTCTGAAATGGGGTAGGAAACCATCAAGTAAAGTACTAATACCTCAAAATTGTACTTAAGTACAGTACTTGAGTAAGTACTTAGTTACATTCCACCACTGGCTGTCAGTTTTCTTTTCCTCTTGGTATCTTAACAAAATCATCATTTGTCATTCCACCATTTAAAACCTAAACATAAGACCTTGATTCCACGTCAACTATGACTCCACTCAGTTTTGAGTCATATTTATACAAATGTTTCTCAGGTGGGAAAATCTCAGGGGGAAAAATCTCATCTGATGAGTTACACCAATAAATCAGTGTGTGGATTCAAAGAACCTTCTACTTAACATTATGAGGCCAGTGAAAACGTTCTATGGTCAAATGAGCCAAACAGTGTAGTGCTTGCATTCCACTGCTTCTATCAAACAAGCAATCTCTCAGGAGCAGTAAATTACAAAAGGAAAGACAGTGGACAGTGTCACGTCAAGGACACCAAATGTCATGGTATTAACAAAGCCTGTAAGATAAACCAAAGTATTGGACAAATTGACATATTTGAAATATCTGGGAACATGAACCACCTGTCTGTACCAAAATGGTATTAACAAAGCCTGTGTTCAATCTGTCTTGTAGATGTTGAGATATTTCACTGATAAGTGAAAGTTTTGACCTACTGGTGGTGCTAAAGGAAAAGTCAGAGGATCACCAAAGTCATTAGGATGGGTGTCTACACCAAATTTCATGGCAATCCATCCAGTTGTTAAGATATTTCAGTCTGGACATGGGAATAGTGTGTCAGGTCACTGTTAGGTTTCTGAAAGGTTGTTCTAAAGCTTGGATTTGGGTTTAAATTTTGGTGCTATCTTTGTTAGTTTCTGGAGACAAATTTGGGAAATAAAGTGAAGCCTGGGTGGAGTTGATGAGGGACAAACAAGGAACAGTGACTACAGTATGACTTGTCAGTCAAGCAAACACAATCCTAAACATGGTTCTCTCTCTGTGGGAATATACAGAAAGCAATGAAAGCTGGTATAACATAGGCTTGCCCATATGTGGGACAGAACTATGGCTCTCTGTGACTTTAAAAGAACAATACATTTCAAATTGACCATCATATTACAACAAATATTACTATAGCTATTGAGAGCCAAAGATGGGGAAAACTATACTGATTTTGCCTTTCTAAATTTGGGAGAAATGTGGGATTTTCCTCCTTTAATATACAGTAGTTGGAGTTTTCTTGGAGCCAGCATATAGTGGTCGTCTGAAGAACTTCAGCTCAAGGCAATTAGCATCTTAATTTAGCCGTGGTGGTTGCCAGTTGATGCTTCCCTGTTCTGGGTCAGCTAGTATTGCTTGTATAAATGCATGTCATGAAAGAAAGAATTTCAGCAGAAGTCTTTCATAACTATTTGCCTGTTAGTCAGCTTGTGTAATGGAACACTGTGGTTCTGCGTGTTCAGGCTTATCTCAACCACTGAGACAATTTCAGGGCAGCTTTACCTTCAAATGTTGGCGAGTCTGCTCAGAAAACACAGTCTTAACCCTGGTGGACATGTTTCCTCTATAATGCTACATTGTTGGTTCCTCTTTCCCAGCCAATCCGGAGCTGACAGCAGTGATTTCAGAGATAATGATGTATGTGCTGATCGTGGTTCTGCAGCTGTGGCTCATTATGGTTCTGGTCTACTGTTACAAGAAGATTTCGGAAGAGCACGAAACTCGGGAGGCCCGTAAAGCTCTCAAAGCTCAGGCAGAGTGAGTCATATGTGATGTATTACTAAAGTGATTCATTTTGGATTAATCTTTAAGCCTTTAACCAATATACTGGAGTCAGGGGTCTTAAATAATGCCATACATTTTAATACAGTATGCTGCATATATGATTGTTTGACCAATCATGAGATGTTAATTCTGAAATTGTCTTCACCACAGTCAGCTTGATTTAGCAGAAAAAAAATACACATATAAAAAAGAGGTTTAAATAAATTTCACAAATGTAGGCTAAGTACATGTTTGAGAATTTGCTATGATTCTCTTCCTGCTGTTTCTCACATCTAAATAATTCACTGTTTCTTTTTATATTTACAGAATATTAGAATCTAAAGACTACTGTGACGGGGTGCAGCTAGAGTAACATTAACGGTGAGTTAGATTTAGCTTTCAAGTCACCATTATACAGATTTACTGGCTTGCATAATATATGCATAATATGAAGGCATGTCTTTCTCTTTAACTGGCATTTTAGTTTTTTTATTTGTCCTTTTGTATCCACCAGGTAAAAAGATCATCTCTACAAGAGTCAAGCTTAATTTGTGTATTTTGCTAACAAAGATACAATTACTGTATGAGAGGTTGATTTCCTATAAGTGAAGACTAAAGAGATTGATGCAACCTGTATGGTTAAGTGTAAATAGAAGGTGATGGTGCAGATAGCAGTAGGCAGGGCAGATTTCCTTTGGATTTCAGTGAAACACACTGTTTAAGGTGTCCTATGAGACTATTAAACACTGTGGATTTGTAAAAATGGCCTTCAATGTAGGGAAACCAATGAATAGTTATTTTTATTGTTGAATAATCTATCGATTATTTAATTTATTATTCGTCTATAAAAAGTCAAAAATGACATGAGCCCAAAGTAATGTGTCTGACTCCAAACAACACAAAAGTATTCGTCTGAAAACAATGAGACATGCAGAAACGCAAGCAAAAAGTGTAATGCTGCAACTGTAGGACATAAACAGTTCATCGTTTATCCAAATGGCCATTGATGAATTTTCTATTGATAAATTAAATTACTCCCTAACCAGCTTTAGTGTATGTTAAGCAGCATGTCCTTATTTACATGTGTCAACAGTCAAAAACACTGTTCTAGTCAATCTAAACTTATCTGTTTGTCCTACTCCATGTCTGTCCAAGTTAGTAAATGAACTTGAACAAAGTAAATATTTTTGTAAATCATTTTTGTGTCCATGTGTTCATGTCCACTGCACCCGCTGCATTTTCTGTGTTTATCTTAAATATGACTTTTTAATAGATTTCAGTCAACACACACACACACACACACACACACACACACCTACAACAGTGAGTTAAAGGACATTTGGAGGTGATTGCGTTGTAACTCAATCTAGTCTCAGCTTTGCTGCAGACTGTCCAAACTACCTCTGGTCTGAAAGCAGCTTTGTTCTCCTGCTGCAGCCCAGCACCATCCACGACCACACACTGTCACGCTCCTACTCCTACTGCAAAATGTGCACATTAGAGATTATTTTTAGGGAATACAACCAACCACACACATGCTTCACAAACTGGGTTTAAACACTAGTCTTGAGCCACAAAAGATGATGGTCCTAATTCTTACTATTTGTTTGTCCCTGATTACTTGTGGCACAAAATGGGTAGACTTTGCCACATGCAGTCGTAACATAAATATGTTAAAGCCAGTTGGACATATATATTTTAGGATTTTCATGACATCGTACCAGATTAACACTGCTTGAATGAGGTCTGATGTAAAGACAATATCCTAACTCCAAACATTCTCATCTACAGTAAATTGTTCATTTTAGCTGATTGCACCAGTGTATGACAGCGGTTTAACTATACTGAGCTTTTGACCTTGCCCTGTGACCTCCTCATTTCATTAAATGTGTTGACATGTTGGACATGCGGCATATCTCTTTCACGTAGAAGCATGAGCATGAAGGAGGGCACATTATGACTAAGAGAAGGGGGCGTGCGTTTCTAGTCGAGGTGTAGTTTGGGACCAGCTACTTCTAGTCCTGCTGGAGACACGACTTGAAATGATCAGTGTCTTCTGATGCCAATGACAGCAGGAGCTGATTCCAGATCCTTGAAAGGTAGGTTTTTCTTTCTGCTGAAAAAAAGCTTGAATAATGATGTAGATATAATTTGTAGGAATCAATTTCTATATTACTAGAAATTCAAAACTAACTCTTAAAAGGTCAGCCAAGATTTTTAAAAAATGTGTGTATCCAGCATTCAAGCTGAATTTTGTTGGGTATAAGTCAGAGAATATATTTCCAGTCTGTAATTTTAATATATGACAACATACTAAAGTGTCACTAAAAACACATTTATACATTCTTGATTTCTCCTTATTTCCTTCTCCTGGATAGATTAGTTTTATTTAAAATCACTGTGAGATGTGGGTAATTTTCTCACACTCCATTCTTGCTTATTATGCCTCTCACTTAGCTCCTCCATCTTTTATTTCTAATGTCTTAATACGCACTTATTCTATCAAATCCTTTAGCAATTTGTGAGTTTAGTCATCTGCAACTCAGAAATCATGCTTTTCTTATTTTGTCTGTGGCCTCTTGTGGTGTTGTAAGTGGATAAGGAGGAATAATTCAGATATTAATCAAATAAATAAAATAATATTAATAATACATTCTATAATACAATAGCAAAATAAAACATATTTTCTGCAGAGATAAAGTTGGGGATGATCTTTCCTGTGAGATGACTATTTTTTACTCTCTTCTTCCTCCTCAGTTGCAATTTGCTGAGCGTCCAGCAGAGGTCAGCCATGTCACACATCAACACCACCGAGCTGCAGTCACTCCTGCTCTCCTTCCTGCAGCACTGCCTCAACAGCACAAGTATACTGTCTCCACCGATACCTCAGAACTACACTACCCAGCAGGCTGTGCACCACATGGCTGGAGCCAGGCCCCACGCTCAGTCTGAGGGCATGATGTACATCCTTCTGGTGGTTGGCATGTTCAGCTTCTTCACATTCGGCATCATGCTCAGCTACATTCGCTCCAAGAAGCTGGAGAGCTCTCAGGATCCATACCACCAATACATTGCCCACGACTGGACCAAGGTGATGACTCCGTCCAGGGCCGTCGCTCAGGCTCTGCACAGGGAAGCTGCCGGTAACGGAGCCAGCAGCAAGGAGTCCATCGTCATCTGCAACCCTGCAACACTGAAGCAGCTGCCAGACTAGAATTCAGCTATTTAAACATTTCCCAGATATATAAATGTAATGCTCTCACAGAATGTAATGCTCTCACAGAAATATTATAGCACAAGATTTTAATTAACTTAACTTTTAATGTCACATAGCAACCAAAAGTTACAGTGTTAGGTTTATATTTTCAGATCAGTAATTTCACAGAAACAAATATAAAAATTGCCTCATGTTGTAATCTTCATTATCAACACATGCAGTTCCTCACACTTAACAGTCACGCAACCATGATTGCTCAATACTGTTCTTCCACTAACACCTGATTACAGTCCTGCAATAGCAGTAGTAACACAGAGTAAGATTTGTGGCACCATTGTCTCTGATTAAGAGTGCACAGAAATAAGCGGGTGAACAAGTCTGTCTGAAGTATTGCCCCATGGACTGTAATGATTGTTTTATGTGAAAAAAACAAATGAGCCACTGATCGCAAATAATTTTTCTGTTCACTTAGATTCAGAGTTTTCGTGTTTTAATCTGAGCAAATCCTTCATCCAAGACATCAGGCCTTGTTTGGTATTTTTAGGCTTAGTTACTGCGTTGGCTCTTTTTTTCTCTTCCTTCCTCCTCTCTCTCTCCTTTTCGCTCTCTCTCTGCTGGTCCAGTCTGTGTTGGCGGGCTCCTTTCACAGCGCGGTCAATCTCTCGTGACAAACTGAAGTGAACCATTTGCATGTTGAGCATCGGTACAATGAGGTTGTAATTGTCCACCGTCTTGTTAAGTTTCACCAACTCCTCCTCTACAGATGCACACAGCTGCTCCCATTGGCTGTGATCTTTGGGGGTCATGGGGTCACTGAGCTTGGCCCTCCCCTCTAATAACCTATTTCGGATCTGAGCAGTGGTCTCTCGGATGTCGCGTTGTGTGATGACCCAGGGTGGCTGGTAACCATTGTCTATGAGGATACGGTTGAGGTTGTGGGTCATAGGATCAGCATAAGGATTGTGCTCAAACTTGTTGAGGGGCTTTCCAGCTCCACTCAGGTTCCTGAAGTCTCCTCGGGCCATGGACTCTTGGATCAGGTCTTCCACAAGCCGTTCCACAGCCTGGGTGATCTTGGTCTTTCGGCTGCGCTGACGCATGTCCCGTTCCACCAGCGCCCCCTCTGCAGCAGCTGCCCTCTCAAGCTCCCTCTGCCGGTAGTTCAAAACCTGCTCGGATGCCCGGTCGACACGAATCTGCCGGAACTGACGCTCACGCTGGCTGGGTGTGCCTGAACCCACACCCTCATAGCTGAGATAGTGTCTGTGTGGGAATGCTGTACCTCTGGACTCCTCATCTTCCACTTCCTTTCCTCCATCAGGTTGCTTGGTCTTGCTCTGATGTGCAAGCACAGCACGGTAGGCCTCCTCCACCCGAGCAAACAGCACTGCATCTGCAGTCGGAGCCCCAGAGTCCGGGTGGTAGAGCTTGGCTAGGCGCAAGTAGGCCTCTTTCACCTGCACAGGACTGCTGTGTCCCTGGTCAGGCAGTTGCAGAAGCCTGTAGCTCTCTTGCAGACTGTGGCTGATCTGAGGCCCGGAGCTGAGCGTTCTGAGCAACAGGGAGTGTCGAGACAAGACGAGCAGAAAACGGCCATGGTAGAAGTCGCTGCACGACACCAGGAAGTGGAAAGTGTAACTCATTTCTGGCACACTCCTGTGGATTTAAAAAACAAAAGATATTGAAAAATACCACCAGTCATTTCAATTATCTTTAAAGAAAGGTTGCTCATTCTGTCAGGTAGGAGATATCTTACAGAAATACTAAAGCGATGATGTATTGGAATAAACTACCAGTAGAATAAATAAGCTTAAATAAAGACAAAATAGTCTTCTCAAATTAGCAAGTAAAATTATAGGAGTAAGTCAGATCCAGCTCTGAATATCTATTGTTCAGGAAGTTTGAGCTATTGGTTGTCGCTTTAGGGTTGCAGCCGGATACACTAAAAGGACTAAATCATCCTTTGTGTCTGTTGCAGTAGGCCTACTTCACTCCCATTGTACTTTTTCTGGAGAAATTTTATAGAATCTGGGTTTGCTTGTGGATTAAAATTGTGTCTTTTTTATTTTTGCTTTGATGTTAATTATGTCGAAGATGTAGTGTTGTATTGTCTTACTGTTTTTTTTAACTGATATGTGACTGATTAATATCATCTCCCTGCAAACCAAACTGGGGGCAATAAAGAAAGATTGATTGACTGAAATAAAGAGGGTACCTCAATGTTTTTCACTTGACATAATACATTTCCTTATTCTTTGCACATTTATAATGCTGGTAGTACATTTTGATAAATATTTACCACATTTGAAAATTACATGTCTCCCATAATCCTGTTTTGTTGACATTGGCTTTATTTCCTCATTGTTTGGGGTCTCATAGACCCCTTTACTGTATGTGTAAATATAATTGAAAAATAAACCAATTTTTTCCCTTCAAATATTTTTACTTTTCTTCTTACCTTATTAAAACCCAATATTTAGAAAAGTATTGAAGTGGTAACCCTTTCCTTTGCCACAAACTGGGCTTGTACATTTAACGAAGGTGACAATACACGGAAATGTCCATAAAACATTGCTATTACACTAAATAACGGAATAGTTGTTAACTGACAGAATGAGCAACCTCATTTTATTGTTTTATTTCACTGCTAAGTGAACAAGAGTTGCTTAAATTGTCAAAAACTGCAATGATTTTTATTAAGACTTTTTCAAAACATAAATGTTAAGATCATACAGTTGGGTAGCAGTCATGACAGGTCCATGACAGACCTGAAGCTAACTAGTTAATGACTTGCTGTCACAAATCACAGCTACATGCCTGTTTTGAGGTGTATTTTCCCTTTAACGACCAGGCGAGAGTCCACGTTGGTCATCATGACCCACAAATCCACATCAATAACTGTTATATGACAAAAAACTGAGGTTAAATTTGAAGGCTGATTCACTGCTAGCTAGATAACGCTACGACTAAAGAGGTCACCTGTCTGTGTTTGGCTTGTTGCTCTTACCAAAGTGAACCGTCTATGCTGTTACGTGACTGGACTGGACCACCTTCTTCTTCTTCTTCTTCTTCTTCTTCTTCTGCTCGCATTTCTCTGCAGTTGTGTTACCGCCCTCTGTCGCCAGAAAAACTGGACGGACTTCAGCTCTAACAGCTGAAGCGATAAGCTGTTTTGTTTGCCCCCTTTTTCAGCTGTTTTAAGCTTCACACTGCCATCTATCAATTTGATTGTAAAAGACGTGTACCTGTACGGTGATCACACCGTTTCCACATGGCACAGTGGCCCTTCATTTAGGTATTTGTTTATGACAGCAGAAGCTATGTAAAGCATTCAAACTTTGAGGAAACAGCTTGAACTAAAAACACAGTTACTTAAGTCAGATAGGGCAACACAGTGATTGAAGTTGGACTGCAAGTAATGATTATTTTCGTTATAGATTGATCTGCTGATTATTTTTTGATTATTCAATTACTCATTTAGTCTAAAATATGCCAGAAAAGTGAGTCAAAAACCCAAAGATATTTAATTCCCAGTGATATAATAGAGAAAAGCAGCAAATCCTCACATTTGAGAAGCTTACAGCAGAGAATGTTTGGCATTTCTGCTTGATAAATGACGATTGATTATTAAAATAGTTACCAATTAATCTGCTTTTTGAGTAATCCACTAATTGTTTCTATTCTACAGCTCAGAAACACAAAATTCAATAAAGAAATGTCCATGAAGGAAAGCATCATTTGAAACTGTGGAACAATTTAGTAGCCTTACATTCATCATGAATCTCTGTATTTAAACTAGTTTAACCGTGAAGTTTCCTTTAGTCCTCAAGTCTGAAGTAGTGTTCAGTTTACAGTCAGGTTACCCAGACTCTTTACTGCACACTGTCAAACACTGTACAGTTTATACGCACTGCAAGATAGAGGTGCATCTGTTTAGTAATAAATTAAATTTATGCACTGATATTTTTCATATTTGACTGTGCATTAAACATAATGTAATCATTTTTAAAACTACATATTACATCATGTAAGCTTCCACAATATTTATTCTTCTCCACTATCCCCGCTGTTGTTCTCCATAGGCCTGAACCCCCTCAGCCAGATCATCACAAAGAGTGGCTACGGATACTGGTTCCGAAGTGGGGCAACCATCAGTCTCCTCCTCTACATGTATGACATCAAGCTGTATGCCAAGAATGAGCGAGACATCGACTCACTGATCCACACTAACAGGATCTACAGCAACAACATCGGGAATGTCATTCGGACTGGGGAAATGATCAAAACCGATGGGGTTGAAGTACCAGAAGACAACATTGCAGATGTTCCGGACAGCTACAAATACTTTGGGATCCCACAGGCAAACTGAAACCATGAGGCAAGGCAGGTCCTGAAAAGTTAGCTGAATGGGAAGAACAAGATCCAAGCCATTAACACATCAGATACGCCGCCGATATAATAAACTGGCCAAAGGAGGAGATAGGGACCACTGATTTCAAGACAAGAAAGCTCCTCACAATGCATGGAGGGTTTCACCCCAAATCCAGCACCCTGAGACTGTACACTAAGCGGACTAGTGAGTGTCAGAACCACTGGATCCAGGATGAAAGAACAAAGATCCAGGAGTACATCTGGAAGATGGGCCCCAATGATGATGAACGGCTAAGTGAATACCTCATGCAGCAGAAACCCGGAGAGACAAGCCCCTGCATGGCATGTACCACCGACAGATAGAAGAAATGGCTGATTATCAAGAAATCTTGCCAGTGGCTGGAACAGGCTGGACTAAAGGACAGCACAGAAGCACTAATCTACTCAATTTAAATATAAATTTATGCCTATATATTTTCTTACTGGCAGCATCCACCTCAACATCATCATATCAGTAAGGACTTCAACCACTTTGAACAATTAGACACAAATCAATGTTAAGATTAATGTGCACATTTTTAAAAACCTGGAGGGAAAGACGACACACGTGATTTCTAAACTCTATTACATCATTATACTTGCTTCATATACTATTTTTAAGACACTCCATTCACTCAAAATGTAAGAACCTGTCATGGTTTGTGGGTTTATTTATGTTATTTCCTGTTTTATTTTGCTAAGAGTTCTCCCTCATGTGTCTTGTATTATTACTTCCTGCTTTTGATTGTTACCCTTCCCTGATCAGTTTCACCTGTGTCTCGTTCTCTCTCCTCTCCTGTGTGTATTTAAATATGTTCCTCCGTTGTTCTGTGCCAGTTCACCTTCATTATTTGTGTCAAGTGGTCCAGCCCTTCACCAGTGTTTCTTTGGATATTTACTGTGTACCTTGGCCCTTCGCTTGTTTTAGGACTTTTGGATTTATGTTTACCTGTTTGGAGTGCCTTTTGAATTCAATCTCTGCCTGCCTCAGTAAGTCTGTAAGCTTTTAGTTTTCCCAATAAATCGTTGAACAGCTCCTGCTCTGCCAGTGTTTGCATTTGGGTCCAATCCCCTGTGTTCTTGTGTTACCTGCTTGATGATATGTGACAGAAACACACATTGCAATCAGAAGATTTTATTAAATGTATATAAATTTTATTAAAGTAGAAAACATTTGCAGTGACCCTCCAAAAGTAAACTTATTCTTATTGGGCAGAATAAAAGTAATAAAACCAGATATCTTTTAGCATATTTGGCACAAGTATCATTCAGATAATTCATTTTAATTTAAAGAAAGTAATTAAGTTAGAAACAGACTCTGATTTAATTTATTTGTTGGATTAAAAACATTACATGTCTGGTGGTATTCTTTATTCATTTCTTACATGATTGTCTGAAACATTTGCTGAATCTGGTTTTAAACTGTATATGAAATCTCATCAAAATGAAGCAATTAAATGAGCCTCACTGACCACAGTAGGGAAGACACCATACAAATTTCAAACAATTTAAGAGTAAAACTAGAGGCAGCTAACAGCTCTGATTAAACATTAACATGCAGTGGAAAAAAGTGTTTTTTATTTATTTTTTTAAGAAAATCCACAGAGACATAGCATTAATATATCCCCGTTATTAATGTATAATTATTTTTTGTTGTTCAGGTAGAGTGTATGTTTGGTCTAAAAATGGAAATTACATGAAACATTTATTTATTCTTGAGGTCAGCAATGAGATATTTCTCATTTTCCTCAAGGATTTTGTAGAAGATATCTTTGCAGGTTCCACTAGCTTTCAGGCAACCAGAGTAGAGCTCCCTCATCTTTTCCTGAGTGGTAGGCAGAATCCTGATTCTATCGTAGGTCTCTTGTTGGATGACATTTTTGTCGACGAGCTCATCCAGAATGGGTGCAATGTTGCTCACTCTATTGATCAGCGCCGTTCTATGTTTATCCACAAAGTGTATGTCTGAGGAAAAAGAGAGAAGGGGGGGGGAGACAACATGAAACTTGACTTGAATTCTTTTTAAGATAGGTTTCATTACAAGATGCTATATAACGTCTACTCTCTATATTCAAAGTGTAGATGATTGAAACTCATCAAATATTAAAAACACAAACAATTCATGCTTTAGATTTTCTGAGAAAAGGACTTAAGATTCTGTAACAGTGATTTCTATAGTTAAGTTGTTTATGTATTAAACTCACTGAAGCATTTTTAACTGCACGTGGGTCCCAGGACAAGGACTTACAGTGGCTAATGGGGATAAAATAAAACATTGTAGAGGAATAGTGACCCATCAAGTATTAATTTTGGTGTTTTTGGAAAATAAAACATTTAAAATTTGTGGATTTATAATTTTGGAACTAAACTACGTCTGAGAGAATAAGATCTACATTTTACAGTTGTGATGTATTCTCCAAATGCCATTTTGTAAAGTTTTTATGACATTTTGGGAAAAACACTTATTGGCTTTCTTGCCAAGAGTCAGATGAGAAGATCGATACCACCTTCATTTCTGCACGCTAAATACAAGTCGAGGAGACAGTTAGCGTAGCTTAGCATAAAACTGGAAGCATGGGAGAACAGTTAGCCTCTCCAAAGTTTCTTATTTTTGTACCGATTAAACAAACAAGATATAATGTGATAATTAGTGAGCTTTAGAGGTGCTTGTAGGCAGATTTTAAAAAAGTTTGGACAGAGCCAGGCTAGTTGTTTCCCTTTGCTTCCAGTCTTTATGCTAAGCTAAGCTAACCATCTCCTCACTCTAGCTCTATTAACGCACAAACATGCGTGGTATATCAATCTTCTCATCTAACTCAAAGAAAGAAGGCAAAAAAACATATGTCCCCAAAAGGTCAAACTATTCATTTAAATTTGATAATACCATGCAGCACTTATCAGCAGCCACTGTTTCTTTCACTACTCTTGAGCCTGTACTCTATTTAGAACAGCTTCAAGTTAGGCCTGTTCTAAATATGTAATAAATTAGGAAATAGGCTTTATACTCATGATTCTGGGTTTCTAGTCAATCTGATCAGTGACTGATCACAAGCAGAGTACAAGGCATTTACAGAGAAGACATCATACTACCTGTGCACCTACCATCTGCCATGATATTTACACCAGTTGCTCCAGCTGAGGGTCTTGCAGCTAAAATACATTTAGGGAAAATTAAAACTGCGTAATAATGCATCGCTCGGACTAGTGTTTATGCATACTACTGTTTTTCCATATACACGGCAAACAAAATGCTTTCTTTATGGTAAAAATAGAAGGCTAATATAGGTACAGACTTTGTCTCTCAAATGCTGTTTCTGCACTTAATTTGTCCTCAACTTTATCTTCCTGGTTTTAAAACTGATTTGGTTTGTGTCCTTATTAGTTGCCAGTTCAAGAAAAGACTGGTGATATTCTATTTTTATTTATTTTTCCTTATTGTTAACAGGTCAGAATGAAAAGACCTGTGGGGCGCTATGGGCTGCCTTTGGCAACCAAAAATATTTTTTACAGAATTTATTCTAGGTGCAATCATTATTTTAAATTATTAAACTGAGCTGCAAATCTGCAAAATCAGTTTAATGCTTTAAGTATTTATATTTTTCACTAGACATTTCTTTCTTTTATACTCAGATTATGTTTTGTTACCACATTTGTTCAAAATGTTGCACGTTCTTGTGCTGCCTTAATGTTTTGGTGAGCTAAAGACAATTTTATGCTCTGGTGGAAAATAAAGTTGCATTGTAGTCTTTAATTCTACTTTAGATAGATAACCTATTGTAGATGTAAACTTGTCTGACTGCACTTGTCTAAACTTCTAAAGTCAAATCTCAAAGCAGTTTTTCATCTTATCAGTCCACTTTGGAGAAGGATAATGTGAAGTTCAAAAACAATGCAACTCATTTTCTACGACGGCTAATCTGTAATGTATCATGTTAAAAACAGGAAAACAACTCACTGTCACTGGAACCAGATTTTGAGAGTAGTGCAGATGTCTCTTCAACTGCAAGAATAAGAAGACAGTGTTAGATTCTGATTAAAAAAAAAGAAATACAGAATTACAGGATTAATGTGGGACACATTAACTATGGAATAACATTTCAGCAGAGTTGACAGTAGCAGTGGTGTCACTCATTGAAATATGGAGGCACCCAGGATAAGTTAATAAAAGTCAGACGCACAATTATGAATCCTACCTGGCATTATGGGGAGACGTACTGTGATTGGCTTTCTAAACTAGAATCTTGGGTTTAGGAATAAGATAACTTGTACTTTATGTACCATGTGGTGGTTAAGTTTTTTTTTTTAAGTCTGTCTTAAAACAGTCACATGCTCATATGTACATTGAAATAAGAGCTTTAAAGATTTGCATATCTGAACACAAAACTGCAACATGCACCAACATGAATTACATTATTGCTCAGCATTAGGCACACATTGGATTCACTCTCTTAACACAGTGGAGCCCTTAGGGCTAAATGAAGAACTGAATTTGTAATTTTTCCTCAAATCTATTACATTTGATGGATACAGTACTTTTTTGTACTTCTGTCTTAATGCACGGGGTGTGGAACTTGGGCATTGTCTATGGCAGCTGCCACTCTCTTTGTTTCTCCTGACAGTGTTTCCTTGCTGAACTGTGGTGGAGGGATAGTAACACAAAGAGGGAATGTATTAATAAAAACTCTAATTGTATAAGACTGAGATCTCTACAGCAAGAAAAAACCTGTTTTAGTGTAGTAGTAGCCTAGTCAGTAGTAGGCTAATAATGTCTCAGTACGCTGTAGCTACAGGATAATAAAATTAAGATGGGGAAAAATACGACTTGCAACTGACTGCAGATCGAGGAAGTCGCCGCCATAACTGCTCGAAAGTGAAAGTAAAATAAAAAAAGCGTTCAAATATGTTTCACTGATTTTCAACTTCATTATTATAAAAAAACACTTTTTCGATTAAACGTTGTCAATTGTCGCTAATTTACATGCAAACAGACTTTAAGGGTTCATGTTCTGCAGCCGAATGCCTGACCACACCTTTCTGTTCCCATTCTGCATCAAACCATGTAACGTTGGCCATAAGATATTTACCGAGTCTGTCTGCATCCAAGTTGCAGTCAATCTGTCTCAATACCTCCACAGCCACCTGAAGAGCATTAGGCTCGCCAAAAGTTGAAACCAGGACGTCTGCGATATCCAAGAAGCTTTTACTCTCCACCCTGCTGCGTCTGACCCGCTGCTCTTCTCTGCGGTCCAGAAGCTGGCGGCAGAACTTCTCAAAGTCCAGCTGTGACAGGTCCTCCAGCATGTCTGCTAAAGCCTTTCTTATGGTTTGGGGGGGCATTTCTCAGCAAGAGATCCCAAACTGCCGTCCTGGTTGTCCAAAGTCTTTCTTCGAGGTTAGTCCGACCGAAGAAGGCGCCAGTAGTGATGTGTCCCCCCTCTCACCCGGAAAAAGAAACACGACAACGAACGACACTTTTGAACAGAGCAGAAATATATATATTGTATCATACAAATTAAATTGAAATATACTGTAGCCTATGTGTCTGTATAGAGTTGTGCAATTATGTATTAACCATAACCTACTATTTCACTAATAGTGTTATACAACAACAATAGTTATTCTTGACATATGCAACTTTTTAACCATCAGTATGACAGAATATTTCATTGTATTGCAGATGAAGAATCTTGCATATTTATTTCTTGTAACAAAGAAGAAAGTAACTTAGGCAGTTACCAGCAGAAGTGGTAGTAAATGAAGAGCCGTTTGGGAGCCGAAAGAGCCGACTCTCGGAAAGGAACGGAGTTATAAGATCCGGCTCCCGTCAAAGAGCCGGAATTCCCTCACTAGTTACGTCAGAGGTCACGTCTTTCCCGCGTAAACAAACTGCTGCCGCGTGTATATGGTGCCTTCAATATAAACTATACATAGGCTTACAGTATATACGTATGTAGCAGTGATATACTGTATATACATACATACACATTTATACATGCATGTTTATACATATACAGTATGTATAGGCTATATATATATATATATATATATATATATATATATATATATATATATATATATATATATATATATATATATATACCGGATGCAACTAATTATTTTTATTATTGATTAATCTGTTAATCTTTTCACGATTAATCGTCTATAAAATATTTAAAGTAGTATATTCTGTAATCCTTCACAGGCTCCAACGTGCACTGCTACGTCCTGCAAAACCGCGCCATCCGGGTGAAATGCTACGTTTTTAGGGAGTCCGATGAAATTTCACATGCAAGGTCAGGAAGGAAGTCATACATGAAATTGATCACACAACTCTTAGGTTATCCCTTCACGGTGAAAGTGGCCATCGTCGGTCTCCCCTGTGGTTCTGTTAGGGCTGCTAAGGCTTTGCTTGGGAGGGGTTTAGCGAACGGTTTTAGTATTTCCGACAACAGTGAAGGCAACACTTTTTTCTTTTAGGCGCGTAATTTAACCTGAATCTAAATCTAAATCGCCATTATTACCGTCATACAACAAAACAAGACGCTGTAGGCCGATGAGAAATGACAACAATCAAACGGGCTATAGCGGAGGCGCTGGAGGACCTGAGTGAGAATAACTTTCTTAAGTTTTGTCACCATCTGAGAGACCGCAGGGAAGAGCCGCGGGTCAGGCGCAGAGCTGTGGAGGGTAAAAGTTTTCTCCAGATCACAGATCTCCTGGTCTCAACCTTCACGGAGCCCAAAGCTCTTCAAGTGACTCTGGAGCTACTGAAGCAGATTAACGGCAACGAGGAGGCACGGATACTGTGTGAGTGAACAGTGATGCCAATTAAAAACATTTTGGCGTCTTATATAATAATAATAATAAGAATAATAATAAAACTTTATTTATAGAGCACTTATCAAAACAAAGTACAAAGTGCTTCACAACAAGAGAAATAAAATATCACAGTGAGTGATGATATATAAAGAAATAAAATACACAAAAACAATAAAATAAACAGCCAGTTCAGTTAAAATCAGGATATGCTTTCAAATAAAAATGTGTTTTGAAAAGAGACTTAAACGAAGACACTGACTTCTTCGGGGAGGTTGTTCCAGAGCCGCAGGGCCCTGATAGCAAAAGCTCTGTCCCCCTTAGTTTTCATCCTGGACTCAGGAACAGACAGGAGACCCCTGCCCGAAGATCTCAAACTACGTGAAGGTTCATAAGGGATTACGAGGTCTAAAATATAATCTGGAGCCAGGCCATGAAGAGCCTTAAAAGTAATCAACAAGATCTTAAAATCAATCCTAAAACCAACAGGGAGCCAGTGTAAAGAGGCTACAACAGGTGTGATGTGGTCATACTTCTTGGTCCTGGATAACAGCCTAGCAGCTGAGTTTTGTACAGTCTGCAGTCATGTCAAAGTTTTTTGATTAAGACAAGTGAACAGACAGTTACAATAATTGAGGCGTGAGGAGATAAAAGCATGTACAACAGTTTCTGCATCAGTAAGATTTAAAATAGATTTTTGCAATGATTCTCAGGTGATAAAAACAATTGGACAAGCTTAGTGATATGTTGCTCAAAACATAAACTGCTATCAAACAGGACACCAAGATTTCTTGCAACAGGCTTGATATGTTGTGACAGGTAGCCAGTAGATGGCAGTATTTGTTTAGTGATGTGTTGGAGCCCAATAACAAGGATTTCAGTTTTATTTGAGTTGAGCTGAAGAAAATTTATCGACATCCAGTCAGACAGGCAGTCCTGCAGAGAACTCAGCGTACTAAGGTCAGTGGGCTTGACAGGGAGGTACAACTGTGTGTCATCTGCATAACAATGAAAAGAAATCCCATGTCTGCGGATGACATCACCCAAGGGAAGCATGTATAAGGAGATTAGTAATAAAAATAATGACTTATGATGCAGCACAGATTCTTTTAAATGCAGGAAAATGGATTCCACTTTACTTACCACCAACAATGAAACGTTATGATGAAGCATGTATTATTATAGATGCATCAATATGTGCTGCAGTTTACTTAACACTTACAATGAGAACTTATGATACTGCATGGGATGAGATGTGTATAGGTGAGTACAGGTAGTCATAAAGTATTAAGCCCCATCAGTCAACCTCTAGTTTAAGTATAACTAGTCAAGAGCATCCATAAGACACTTAAACTTATAATGAATTATAAGTCACATCTATAATGTTTTATAACTTGACATAGTGCATCAGAAAGCATTATGTGTGTTTGAGTGTACTCGTAAAGCATTATGAATGAATTATAACTCACTATGAATGCCCCCATAATGCACTATAGATTTGGTCTTCATAGAAAATGTTACCAAAATATCCAGTAGAGACTTTCAGGCTTCAAATGTGCATAGCTGTGGTCCATACTGTAACTGTACCACTTCGTACTACACTCTACTACAATCCTTAAAGCGGCTATTATCAATATTTTCGTAGTGATGAACCTGCAAAGAATTATCGCCTGAACCTGCAGCTCCCCTGGGCTTTACCGAGCTTTATAGCGAGTTTTAGTTACCAGACATTGTAATGATTTCTAAGGCAAAGAACTGTTATAAGTCTGAAGTCTATAGTTTATGAACGTTACAATGTATATTGTTGCAATGTATAATGTTTATTATTTAGTAGAAGGATTTCCTTGATACGATTAGTCTGAAATGTGCAAGGTTTCCTTGATTAATCTCTCAGTATTTCTGAAGGCGAACTCTTTGGTTTTCATCACATTTCAGATAGTTACACTAAAGTGAGGTTTTTAAATGCGGAAAAATGACTGTCAGGTGTCAAATTCACTCTGTCAAGTCCTTACTGAGTGTTATGGGGTGAATGCATTATTCAGCAGAACTGATTGTAGCTTAATAATAATAATCAATAATTACTCAATGCATCCCCTATTATTTCAGTTTAGGTCATTATTAAATAAATGAAATCCACACTGTTGAGCCAAAATGGCCAAAAGTACTGAAAACCGCATCTAATTCCAAAGTGTCAGGAGAGAAACTTAAGAGCTGGATCTATTATTCGGCAGAACTGTGATATTCTTAATATTAACTTGTGACAAGATTTGATTTGACAAACATTTACTTCTTAAATTGTAATTTTGAGTGAGGGTTGGATTATCTATGCTGCAGCTGCTGTCGTAACCTCTGGCCGCAGTGTCATTCAAAACTGCAAATCAGACTCAAATGAAAAGTGAAATATCTCCACTGTCTTTATATAACTGAGGCTTCAATGAGTCACTACACCAGGGCAGGTCTCACATGTAGATGGGGCAGAAAATGTAATCCTGCTGGATAAATGTTTTAAATGCACTGGTACAGTCATTTTTCAGACTGTATTAATTGGTCTAGAAAAGTCAATACTGCATGTCAGTAGTGTTGATATTGTTCGAGTCTATATCACACTGTATCTTATATCAGCCTTTTACCATCCTGTTATCTTTCTCTACAGATTCAAAAACCAAAGGCTGTGTGGACGTAAGTTCAACTTCACACAATGAAATTCAAAGATTCTCTTTAACATCTGGCTGGTCGTTAAAAATTATACTCACATTGGTGTTTTAATTTTTGTTCCTCTTCTTTAGAACGGTGACCCTACCTTCCCTAAGACATGGAAAGGACAGTTGGAGACGAAGCCCTCACAGGACGCTCTGAAACATGCGGCCGTCCAATGGTCCTTACAAGCTGCTCAACAACATGGAGGTCCTCCTGTGAAGAAGCCAGAAGAAAGGAAGGCTGCAGCGAGGGCCTGCGTTCTCTCTGAGGGCGGGGACCCTCGCAATGATAGGCTTGTTTTGAGCAGGTTTTTGATTCAGTTTGGCAAGTACAAAGGTAAAACCTTCAAATGGCTGTTGGAGAATGATGTGGGATACACTGCCATGTTGGTGGCTAATCACCAGAAGGAGCGAGAGCACTCAATGCGTCAGAACCCGCTGATGGCCAACAAGGTACTGCAAAGAAAAAGGAGAGGCTGTCCTCACACTGAAATTTTCAGGTTCCCAAAAGTTTTTATTAATGCAACCTTTTCAACCTACAAGGTCTTCTCGTCAAAGCAGATGTGGTAGTTGCGCCCAGTGTGCCTTCACCCAATACAGTGCAAGTCTTTCAGGCAAAAATGACAGGCTGCAACATCTCTATACATAGTGTGATCAGCTGCAGCACCACTCAGGTCCTTTACCTCATCCGCTGCCCATGTGGTCTGGCTTGTGTCAGCAAAACATCGAGGCAGTTGCACATTCAAATCAGCGAAAATCACACTAACATCAGAACTGGCGATGAGGGCAGCGCCACAGCAGTCTCTTTGAAGCAGGCGGGCAATGACATCAGAAGCCTCATATTGGCATTGAAAAAGTAGTAGTTTCTCTATAATATCTCTCTCCGTGGTGCAGACACCCAGACAATTTACTGTTTTATTTTTTCTTTAGCTTCTTTTTATGTATAATCTTGAAAAGAAAAATATATAAATTGAAAAAATCGTAAAAATGATAAATATGTGTTTCACACATGTTTATTTGCTACAGTCCTCTCCTTGGGACATTATGTGTTGTTTCTGTATTATAATATATTAATAATATTAATACTGATAACTTTATCTTTACTTTCATTAAAAGTATTTTAACATTTTCATTTAAAGTTTTTCATTTATTTGCCTGGTTTACATGTGTGTAAAGGAACTGTTCATGCGTATATGTGTTCGCAAACATGTTTGCCTCAAATAGCCCCTTGAGGGATGAGTAAAGTGTTTAACTGAATTATATATAGAAAGAGCTTTAATAATAACACAAATCTCTTTTCATTTTCATTCAAGGATTCCTTGACTCAATATGCCATGACTTTCCGCAAAGTTTCAAAAGAAGTCAGATTTCATCATGAGTACGAGAAAGCCAAAGAGTTTGCCCTCCAGTCAGGTCAAGAAGGAAAGGCCCTTGTTGGCTTTGGTCTTCATCGATTGGAGAGACTGCAGGATCTGTACGAGTCGAAGATCCCAGAAAAAATCAGGTATGATAGAATACATTAGTGAATTGCGGTGAATCTTCGTATGCTTGCAGACATTAAAGGCCACCAATCTACCCTTTGTACACAGCTACGTCAACTTCCTCCGGACCATGAAGTCAACCTGCGACCCAGGGTCCAAAATGGAGGTCGCTGTCAGGTACATTCTGCAGCGTGACCAAGAGCAGGCTGCAGCTGCCACCAACAGGCCAACCACCAGCTTCGCCCCCCAAGCAGCCCCAAAGAGACCGACCAAAAGGAAACAGGTCCAAGCAATCCCCCACCCCCCACCCCCCTTTCTTTTATTAAATAAATTAATAAAAGAAAAGGAGAATAAGTCTGGCCTGACCCATTCCGGTTCCACCCCAACGCCTCTAAAATCACAATTTTACTCAGGTACCTCCAATTAATTCCATGATCTGTGAGCAACTTTTGTCCTTCCTTCACACACAAAATATATGAAATCAAACTCCAGATTGGTCATGTCGCTGGTCTTCCTTCTTCACATTTACACTTTCCCATGCCCCTTCAGCATTATTCTTTACCTGTCCACCAGATGCCCCCTGACTTTACTCCTTTCACTCCAGATCCTGCCACTTCCATCTGCCCTGCAATCACCTCATTCCCCTCACCTGAGCTTCTCCACCCATCTCCCCACCTGCACCTCATTCCCTCATCAGCCACTCATATATACAGTATACCAGCCCAGATCAATTGTTCCTCTGCCAGATCGTAAAGTTGCCATGTGCTTCATGCCTTTTCTTTCTAGCCTCTGTAACCTACATTCTGATATCTGAAATTATTTACCTGGAATTTGTTAC
This sequence comes from Siniperca chuatsi, assembly GCF_020085105.1. Taxonomy (NCBI): domain Eukaryota; kingdom Metazoa; phylum Chordata; class Actinopteri; order Centrarchiformes; family Sinipercidae; genus Siniperca; species Siniperca chuatsi. Next base: position 7,319,100 of record NC_058050.1, on the reverse strand, counting down.
CTGCCTGTTTTGTTTTTTTTAACCTTGCCTGATCCTTTTGGACTTTGGATTTTCTGCCTGCCCCTTTAGATTTGTTTGCCTGTTTGGACTGCCTTTCCGGTTTTGACCCTTGCCTGCCTCATGATTCTGTGAGCGTATGTACCCCTATTTCTCCATTAAATCACTGAACTGATCCTGTCTGCCTTGACTGTCTGCATATGGGTCCTATCCCTGTTGCCCCGCTCGCACCAGCCATGACAAATTCAGGCAGGGTACACTACTTCAGGTCGCCAATCAATCACAGGGCTGACACATAGAGACAGCAAAACATGCAATTTACAAGATAGATTTATTTATCATTTTACAACACAGGGTTGATAAAACAAGATTAAGTTGTAGTTCTGTTTATGCTAACAAATGTTATTATGGGGCCATTATTGTAGCACAACTATTTACAAATGTGAATGGATAGTTGTGTGACTGTATCTCAATCCGTGTGTGTGTAATCAGATTTCTAAATGTGTAAAAGAATCTCTAAATGTGTACAGGAATCTGCAAATGTGTATTCAGAATCCATGTATAATCAGATTTGTAAATGTGTAAAAAAATCTCCAAATCTATATTAAGATTTGCAAGTGTATTAAGATTTGTAAATGTGTAGACAAATTTGTAAGTACGTACATAGATATTAATGGCTGAAAAGTCTTAAGTATTTTGCTCCAAGAGCTGGAAATACGGACAAGTCATCAGTTACAACTCAGGCAGACCTCTCAATTGGCTCTCTTTTTACACGTGACTTTGACTACACTTCTGCCGTGGCAGAGATCTGATTCTGTCACAGGAGCCAGTAACTGTGGGCAAGAGCAGCAAAGCTGAGATCCTCCTAGTGGCAGCTTGTGTGGCAGGCGAGCGGCACTCGTTCAGCAGTTGAGACGCCTCCCTCAACTTGCTGTCAGGGGGGCAAAATATCTTGGGAAAAGAGTGCCACTAGGAGGATCTCAGCTTTGCTCACGTGACAGATTTTTAAAATCGGTGATTGCATGTTTCACGTCGAAGTGTAGGACATCGGAGTCGTTAACCTAGAAATTTTCCTCCCAGATTCCATCCTAGTCTGTCTTGCATCGCCACAACTGCAGCCACTACCACTACCCAGCCCAGCAACATCACGCATAAAATCACAGGGTGCTACCGCCGATTGGTGGTATACAGGCTGTATAGCTACTGAAGCACACAGGCAAATCTCCACACGCATTTGCAGATCTCTGCCACGGCAGAAATGTAATCATGTGTAAAAAGATGTGAGCATTTACCAGGCAGGCAAGGTCTAACAAAAGACGCCATCAAATTGCATTATGGAAAATCCAGGATCCAGTGTTTTGGAAGGTTGACCCATACTCTGGACTAAAAGTCAGGATATCTCGGCCTCTGCTGCTTCAATTTTGACAACTGTTTTTTAAGATCTCCCTCTTGCAAGTGCAGTACTATACTGAACCATGCTGCAGGGATATGGGGCCTGAAATAATCTAAAATTGCAAACTCTATATGATGCTATAAAGCTATAACACGTTTTCTGGGGGTCCATAGATTTGCTCCCGTTCCAGCAATTCAGGGAGACATGGGCTGGGTTGGTATCAGGGTTAGTTCAACAAAAATATGAAATGATCCGACTGTGGAGTTGTTAATCAAAATGGCAGAGGACAGAATAAATAATGTTTATGTGGTGTAACCCACAGTCTTTGAGGAGGTGGATATGCTGTATATTGACAGTAATAATGTGTTGTATTATTAACTGTATTAAAAGTAAGCTTTTATTGATGTTTGAAGTATCATATGTTACATCTCGTTCACATTGAAGCTAAAGATCTTTGCGCAGTTGAGAACTTATTTTCTTCCTCTGTCTAAATACCACCATGGTAGATTCAAAAATATTCAGGAGGAAAACAGAGCTGTGTGATTTGGGTGAAGTGCAAAGTGAGTCTGATTTTCTTTTGAAATATTTCCCTGAAATATTCTGGTTCTGTATTAACAAAACATTGTAAGGCTAAAAGTAGCTCCTCAGGAGAAACTTCTAAAAATAAGGGTCTTGTCAGTCCTAACTTTAGGATTTTTGAAACTTTATGTTTTAGGTCTAAGAGTATTTCACAAAGCATAATAGCTCTAAAAGTAGCTCCTAAGTCTGAGAGAAGTTAGAGGCATATAATACAACAAGACTAGGCAAGAGAGAGAAGCAAGCAAATGAGGATATAAATACAGATAAGCTTAAGTAATTAACAGGAGGTGGGCGGCACGGTGGTGCACTGTGGCTCACAGCAGAAGGTTCTGGTTTCGAACCTGCTGGTCAGCTGGGGCCTTTCTGTATGCAGTTTGCATGTTCTCCCTGTGCCTGCATGTGTTTCCTCCCACAGTCCAAAGACATGCAGGTTAAGGTTAAGAGATATTGGTGAGGTGCCTGCGCACTTCCCAAGTGATACAAAAAGATTGTACTGAACACTTTAGTAAAACATTAGTCTGGGCCTCAACCAGCTTGGGTTTTTTTTGTTTTTATCCTTTCATGACGTATGGATATTGCTGCTGCTACTATTTTAGTCGTGATGTGTTTAAATCAAAATAACCTACATTGTTTTAAGGTTTCAGTTGAATGGGTGATGGTAGAACTAAAAAAATTATAAATTACTCATATTGAGTATTAAAATACAATACAAATCCTGCTACACTGGTCTAAAGAAATGTTTGAGGTACATTAGAAACAGTGTTAACATTGCACAGTTTGTCCACCAGAGAGCACTGTTAAGTTAATTTTTAAAATGTCAAATGTCCTGCTCAGTACATATCTTGGTCACAATTCTTTACTACCTTAATTTAAGGGATACTTTAAGGGAGTAGTTTGACATTTTGGAAAATACACTTATTCACTTTCTTGCCGAGAATCATCTGGAAAGATTGAAGCCAATCTTGTGTCTGTACGGTAAATGTAAAGCTACAGCCAGCAGCCGGGTAACTTAGCTTAACACAAAGTTTGGAAACAGGGCTAGCCTGGCTCTGTCCAGAGGTAAAAAAAATAAATCTGGGACTATTTTTTGGCCGGGTGCAGTGATTTCCAGGTCACCGTGAGGCTGTCAGGCAACCCAGTGTAGACCCCAAGAAATAGTCCTGCACGTAATCCTTTCATTCATTTCATTTCATTCACTTTCATGTAATTTTTCCACAGTTTTTTTTTTTTTTTTTTTTTTTACAGATTGATAAAATGAGATATAACACCCTAATTAGTGAGGTTTAGAGGTGCTGGTAAGTGGATTTTTTTTTTCTGCCTTTGCACAGGGCCAGGCTAGCTGTTTCCCCCTGTTTCCAGTCTTTCTGCTAAGCTAAGCTAACCTAGCTGCCGGCTGTAGACTTATATTTAACAGACAAATATGAGAGTGATATCAATCATCTCTTCTAACTCTAGCCAAGAAAGCAAATATGCAGATTTACCAAAATGTCAAACTATTCCTTTAAAAATGTCTATGTCTATATATATGTAGGCCTATAAATTATATAATGCTGATACATTGTTATCTGATTTTTTAAACTCTCAAATATCAATATCGGTATCAGCCTTAAAAATACAGTATTATCGATTCATATACAGGTCCATGAGAAAGCAGACATATTGGCGAGTTTAAAAATGAAATTAAAATGGGAAGTTGTATTTTTCTTTAAGCTCAGAAATGAGTTCGCTGTTCTGGTTGCAGCCAGTTGAAGCTATGTGGTTTATAAACAACCTTAATACTTTGCTGTTCTCCATAGCATGATATGGCCTTCTGAATATATTCCAATGTTGCAATTACGCGCGGAAATAGACCTGTAGGCTACAGTAATATCACCGAGTGCCTGTGCCTCCTCTCTGCAGCCAATTTGTGTCAGTATGTCCACAGCCACCCTGAAGAGCTCCAGACTCGGTAAAAGTTGAAACCAGAACGTCTACGAAGCTTTTATCCTGCACCTTACTGCGTCTGACCCGCGGCTCGTCTCTGCGGTCCTGAAGCTGGTGGCAGAACTTGTCAAAGTCCTGCTTTTTCAGGTCCTCCAGTGTGTTTGCTAAAGCCATCTTAATAGTTCTGGACTGCATTTCTTAGCAAATCAACTGCTGAGAGATCTGAAATTGTAGTTTGGATTGCAGGCAGCCGTATTTGCCTCCTTCTCCTCGCTGTAGGCTAAAGGAGAATAACCAGGTTAGACTGTGCGGTCAGTGGGTTAGACGCATGCAGGAAAGAGGCATTCAACGCCGCTGGAAAGTATCGAAATTATGAGTTGCACCCGCAAACAACAAAGCGGGAAAATGCAGCAGGTAGACCTGCAGGTGGATTATTTTACGCTAAAAGAACACAGTCCTCCACAAGTCACAGCATTAAACAAAACATTGATCGTAGGTCTAGGATGACAATTCACAAGTGCAAATATTTATTACACTATAAAGCATAAGTAAATAAAATATAAAGACCCTATTCACACTCCAAAAATGCGACTAATCATATACTCGAATAACAGGCTACCCTTTATTTGAATGAGACACCTGATGGAAAATTGAATTTTTATGAATACTCAGCATACTTAGCCTAACAGATAATAGTCCAGGATATTAATATATTAATTTAACTGGTCACTTGATTAGCACAACTCAATATAGTCTTTTTTACCATTGTATCCTGGGACACATTTCAGGTGGAATGCTCTATTTGTACTGAGTACAAAAAAATCACTCTATTGAATAAACATTTGAAGTTCTCCACAGAATAAAGTGGTATGCATACCATACATCTCTACAGATCACCTCAGGTTTGAGTCGCACACAGAAAAACAGGAAAACAGTTTACATACTCAGAAGCATTTGACATATTAGTGGGATAATATTGCTGAAGAAAACGTTTAGACATCGAGAATTGGAGACCTTATTCTCTACATAAAATGAAAACCATGTGGGGAAAAAATAAAACATTTGGAAATCGGGCCCATTGGTCTCAGTGGGTTGTAACGCTCAGTATCAACTTTAAATTTACGACCTCTGATGTAGATACTCACGAGCATCACTTGAAGGCAGTATTAGATACGGAAGTAAAGCCTTTAGCCTATAGCTACTTTATGCTATAGGCTTAACAGTTCACTCACTACTGACGTATTTATACCTCTAAAATAACCAAAATAATAACGGTAATTAATCTATAATAACTATAAATCCTTCAGGCGAAATATCACCGCATGAAGCAGCTTCACACTGATTGATTTTATCGGTAACTTAATATAATCTGTTTACTTTGATCATATGTCATATTCGATATAATATTCATATTATATCTACTAAAACTATTAATTTAAATCATACCTTTGTTCATATTCAAGTTTATTTTTAGGCTTTTATTTATTTTTCTTTAGTGTGGGCCTGGCTTCTTTTATTTAAAAAAACCCTTTCAAATATGTTTAATCTAATTCTTTTTATTGCTCAAATGTCAAATATGTGTCTAATATAAAACTTATATATGCATATATAACAGCTACAATATGTCAACAATTACAAGTAAAATAAACCTATGGTAACACCTTAGGTAATAAAAACAATATAACAAAAACTGAACACATTTCAATATTTTCACTAAACAAATTTTGCCTCGAATGAAACAACTTCAATGGAGTGAGACTCTTCACACAAATCTGTTTATATACAGTTTATTTACACAAAACAATCATCACACAGGCTAAAACCTTCACAGTGAGTGCCTGACAGTCATCTCAGTTTGTTATTGTGATGAACAACAGAGGTAGACATGAGTTTTGTATTTTTTTAAAAATAATATAAATGCACAAAACTCTACATAGCAATAATATAAACACTATTTACAGATCAATTCCTTCTTAGAAACACATCACATGAAAATATGGCCCCAGACATTGCAGGAAGTATCTATTTATAGTGCTTAAAATGTCCCGAGTTAGTTCCTTTGCTGCAGTTACTTAGCCCTGAGCTTATGAGCTAAATGTGTATGGGTCATTTAATATGATCTATTATTTAAGAAAAAGCAACACATTGTCTTTAAAGACTGACTGCATGATGAGTTTTTTTGGTTATTTTTTCTCCCTGAAATGCAGCATTTATAAATTGGCTCCTGGTCTGCTTGCGACCACATCCTCCCGTGAGGAGTTCAGCCGGGTCTTGAGGAGTCAGTGTTCACTTTGTAGGCTGTAGAACTCCGTTAAAATGTGCTGCTCTCAGCCAGCAGCTCCAAGAGTCCCGACACCTGTTCCCTACTGTGATGCCCATGTTTCACTGCTGTGCTCTGACGTCGCTGCCGCCGTAGGTACCCCATGGCACTGCCACGACTCTGTGTTTGTGGGCAAAACGTTCAGACTGGTCAGGACCTCCAGCGCTGTCTTTCCCAGCATGCCCTGCACGTCACAGACAAAGCGGTAGACGTAGCGTTTGCCCGCTGTCTTGTGGATGATGTTCTTGTGGTAGTAGTAACGCAGGCCACGGCTCAACTTCTCGTAGTTCATCTTGGGTTTGTTCTTGCACTGGCCCCAGCGCTTCGCCACCTGTGGGATCAACAAAAACCACAAAGAGTTGAACTTAAGTGTGTTTAAAAACCCTCCATATAACAATGGTGGAAGAAGTAGCCTTTACTTAAGTTAAAGTACCAATACAGCAATGTAAAAATACTCTATTACAATCCTACATTCAAAATCCTATTTAAGCAAAAGTACCAAAGTATTATCAGCAAAATGTACTGTAAGTATCAGAAGTATGTAGCATTTTACTGTTGTAGCTGGTTGAGGTGGAGCTAGTTTTAACTATTTTATATACTATTTGGTATCTTAGTTCAGTGGTTCCCAATCTAGGGGTCACGCCCCTCCAAAGGGTCACAAGATAAATCTGAGGGGTGGTGAGATGGTTAAAGAGTAACTTAACAACCTCTGGAAGTCTTATTTTTGTTGACCGCCAGTGGTTGAACTTTTCACCGGGCTGCAGTGAAGTACAGGTGGACTCCACGACATCAGTGGGTGTGGTTACAGGTGCAACAGAGCACATTTCTGACCACACCCAACCAGCAGTGATGCTGAGTGAAACTTTAAAACAAAGCTCTGCTACAACTATTTGTCTTCATGTTTTGGACTTTTCTCTAATCTTTGCTTTTTTTGTGGCAGATTGAATAATTTGACCTCTTTGGGCAAGTTGTCTCTTTAAATAACAAAAGTTATTTAAATGAAACCATGTGAGAAGTTTAGAAGGGAAATGTCTCTTTGGTGGAACAACTCATAGACATCTCAAATGTGACCAGGGCCCCAGCTAGACACTGCATTTTTGTAAGGTCCAAAAGGTTGGAAACCACTGGTTTAATTCTTAACAATGTATTTTATAAGCTTATCATGTTTTTTTATGTAACTACAGTTGTTGAATAAATATAATGAAGGAAAAAGTACAATATTTCCCTCTGAAATGTCGTGGAGTTCAAGTATAAAGTAGCATAAAATGGAAATACCCAAGTAAAGTAACTCAAATTGTACTCTAGTACAGAACTTGAGTAAATGTATTTAGTTACTTTCCACTACTGCCATGTAGTACTTAGCAGGCGCCCTAATCCAAAACAAGATATTTCCACACCTCTGTTGGGTCGGACATCTTAAACTCCCAGCCGTCTCCAGTCCAGGAGATGAAGGTTCGGCAGGCAGAGTCCAGAAGTAACTCCAGTAAAAACTGCCACAACTGGATTGGACCAGAACCTGAATGAATAAATATTATGATTAATTCAGCTACAGAAGGCAACTGGAGCTATAATGACAACCTATTTTTTCATTAACCTTTAATAATCAGTGGTTGAAGAAGTATTCATGTCCTCTACTTAAGTAAAAGAAGCAATACAGCTGTGTAAAAATACTTCATTACCAGTAAAAATTCTAATTTGCATTCAAAATCGTACTTAAGTAAAAGTACATAAGTATTATCAGCAAAATGTTAAAATATCAAAAGCAAAAATGAAGAAAAACAACCCTTATGATTGTTATACTATTATATATTATACTATTGAATTATTATTACGGATGCATTGATGTGTAAGTAGCATTTTAATGTTGTAGTTGGTTATGGTGGCGATAATTTACTACTACTGTTGAGGAGTTTAATCTATAACAATGCATTGTATTTTACAATATGATCACATGGTATGTATGTAAATATGAATCTGTAAAGTAACTTGTAACTTAAGCTGTCAGCTAAATGTAGTGGAGTAAAAAGTGCAGTATTTCCCTCTGAATTGTAGTTGAGTCGAAGGATAAAGAGGCATCAAATGGAAATACTTAAAGTACCTCAAAATGCAGCACTTGAGTAAATGTACAGCTCAGGTAATAATAATGAATAATTTCACATGGTTGCAGTGAAACTTTTGGGTCAGCATGAGGAACATTGACAGAGAGTTTTCATTCTGACCAAAGACTTTAGATTTTAGTTTATTCTCTTCTGATTCAAGTTTCACAGTCATTTGGAGAATCAAAAGAATTAGAAATGTTACTTTGATCAAACAGCATTTCAGTACGGAGCAAAAAGATAGATTCCCATCTGTTCTAAACAGACGTAATTATTAAATATTAATGAACAATGTGTCTTTTTCAACATATCGATCGGCCTAATTTGAGTTAATGACACATCTAATTTTGCTCTTCACTTCACTATATGTTAATGACCGTGTTAGCAATGTGATAGGAACATGTATGAACATAACATATCACTTAAAACAATAGCTTAATAATTTCAACCTCATCCTGTAAAGTACAGTCAGAGTCATCAGAGTTAAAGATCAGCTCAGAAGAGATAAGAAAGCAAATTCTAACCTGGATAAGCTGACATTCCTGGCATCTGGCCCTCCCTGTCCGGCCTCTGGGGGTGTGTGTTTTTGCGTTTGGCCACACGGGGGCAGTACTGCTCTGAGGACTGAGGGCCATGGTTTGAGGGGCAGGGGGCCGGAGGCGGGTGTGGTAGGGGGGCAGTGAAGTCGGGAGATGAATATTCAGGCCAGAAGGACGAGGACTGCCTCTGTCCGTCAGAGTCGTACAGTTCAGCCGAGTGACACGAGTAGCTCTGATCTGTCTCACCTGGAACAAGGAGAAGAATTATACACCAAACGGCAAAATTAGGCCACTGACGGGGTATGTGTGTGTGTGTGTGTGTGTGTGTGTGTGTCTTAATATCCATGGTTGAAATGTCTTACTTTGTAATGGATTTGATCCTTTTACAGTTAGAAAGGGACTGTGGCTGGCCTCCACGGCCGGGCTGAACTGTCCGTTCTGGGGCACCAGGCTCTGGTATGTCTGTGGAGACTCCTGGTATCCAGTTTGCGACTGGTCTACTGTCAGCCCATCTGCTAATCAAACAGAAAGTTAGTCACAAAAAGAAATTCCTTTAAAAATGTATTTTACATACAGCGTGCGTAAGACTACATAGTCAGAGGCTCACCATGTGGATATGTGGCCCACCAGTTGAACTCCTGGTATGAGTCCAGGTTGAAGAGAGCAGTGTCGCTGGCACTCACTGAGGGGAAAAAAACAGCAAAAAATGTGAGATAAGGCAAAACACCATCATGTGACTCATAGCAACCATAAGGGAGTGTTTTTTTGTACTTTTGAGGTTTCACCTTTAATGTCATATGAGTGAGGCGCTTTTGGTGGCTCTGAGTAGCTGCTCTCTGCGACATACTGCTGCTGTCCAGGTGCTTTGCTGTCTAACAGAAAAGACAGATCTTCACCAGGGTAGTCTGGAGGTTAAACACAATACAGACAGATGGAGTCAGTAAATGGTGATGAAGGCAGGATAGAGGCACAGTTTGTGCTTGTAAAGAACCACACCAATGGTTTTATCTGACATACTTTACATTGATGCTTAACATTTTCCAAAGCAAACGTTGTTTGATTGATTTCATCTCTACTGGGCAGCTGTTGGTTTCCATTTATTTCAGCACAGTGTGAAAATTCACTTGCAGAGACTTGAAATATGTTTCAAATAAGTAACACATTGCACTGAACACATATCCACCTGTTCTTTAATTATTATATTATTTGATGCATGTTTCATGCAGTTGTACAGCTGTGAGGAGGGCCTATTTTGAAAACTCTTCATTTTTGATGCATTTAGGTGCTGTGGGGAAAGTCAGACAGGAGAGACATGAGAGTCAGCTGCTGCACAGCTTTTTGTCAAATTTGGGATTTTAGGAACATCATAGAATGCACCATCGAGGAAGACCTTTCCCACCAGCTCCTGTTCACAGCTAAATTACAGTATTAAGATAACTTAACTTTGACGAACAAGCATCTCAAGCATGTTTCAAGTCTCTGCAAGTTGATTTTCTTACCATGCTGACATGAACTGAAACCAGAGGCTGCCTTAAAGGGTAGGAAATGAATCTAAAAATGCAAAATCATTGGTATGGTCCTTTAAGTGGGAGGTTAATTACAGCTCATCAAGTCATAAAGAGAAGAAAGATGGGGTGAATTTGTAAGTTGGGTTTTTATCTTGATGGTAGATGTTGACACAGGAAAAAGCCATTTGTTTAGTGTCGAATCAGCACCAGGCACTCAAGCCCATGCACCTCAGGTTTTTTGATGGAGGCAGCTTGGAGGAAACAAGGGAGGGAGGGGGAGGAAGAGAGAGGAGGAAACGCCAGTGGAGGGAGTGTGACAGAGTAGTGATGGAGGGATGGGGAGGGGGGACTCTAAATCTGCTGGAGGAGGAAGTCTGGAGGAAAGGATTAGGGAAGACAGAGATGGGAGTGTCTTTAACCTGACCACCCTGTTTCTCTCTGTCTTTGCCTACCTCAGCCCATTCAACCATACATTCACAGCAGCCCCCCATTATCGTGACGCAGCCCCTGCGTTTGAGCAAGAGCCCCCCGGGTGTCAAGGTCTCACTGAGAAAGCTCTGACAGATGTGATGATACAGTCTGCGCAAATATTTCCTCTGTCCTTCAGCTGCTCAGGTTCAGAGGAAACAGATCGCACAAACGTACAAAAAAAAAAAAAAAACACACACACACACAAAAACCCTTTGTGCTCGTATATCTGTCTGGGCAGCTCATCGCTGAGAGTTTAAACCTCGTACCGTCACCAGGACAAAAGTCATGCGGTTTAACTTGTGAGGGAGAAAACCTCAGTCAAGTGATTCTCTAAACTCACCATAAGATGCAAAGTCAAAGCCAGCTGGCACTTCCTGTGTCCTGAAGTCTTCTGTGTAATATCCAGTCTGGCACACCTCCATCTGTGTTGAAAGGGTCGTGATTACAACAGCATTGCAATTTCACCCAACTCTCAATGCTGATCAATATTTAGAGGCAGGGGCAAAAATAACATGGGGGGGCAAACATGAAAAGCCTTTCACGTCAGTATTTTGCAATGAAAATGATAACTCTACTTTTACAGTCACAGATATATGATGTCACTTACAATTATTTTCATTATCAATAATTATTTTACTGATTAAACAATCATTTACTTTATAAAATGCCCTACATCAATCTTGCTAGATTTACTATTCAGTTAGATAAATTATTAGAGATGGCTATAGACTGGATGTTATGAATGAATGATTTTCTGTATTCTGTATAAATGCCAAAATAAAATTCAAGTGAAAACCTACCTTTATTTTCAAGTCTTTGCTCTCTGTGTTTCTGTCTCCGGGTTTGATGATAGTGTCCCAGTACATCTCTTTGTTTCCTCCTCTCTTTATCCGTCGCTTATTCCCAGATTTACAGACTTTATTTACCGTATCTAACCGCACAAAAAGAGTGGTCAGTCTCCGGCCGAAAGGTCCCATTTTAAACGCAGCGGAGGTGGGAGGGGCACGTGCCCGCTCTGCGTCGTGACCAGGTTTGTTTAATAGAACGTGACGTCAGACGCCACTACCCCCCAAACAGACGACTAAACATTCATTCATAAATGACTCACTGTCTGACGCCGTAAAAAACGCCAATAAAACATCACAACGCGCTTTAATGGAGTGTAACACAGATACCTTAAGTATAAATAGAAACAGTTTATAAAGCCACTACACGCAGAAACTGTAGGATTATTTATTAATAATAAAAATGGAGATTAAAAAAGGAAAATACCTAAAAGTAATGATTTTTTTAAAAAAACTATCAACTCACTGTTCCTTATTTTAAGATAAAAATATAAGATTAAACACACCTTAGTCTAAAGCATAACAAAGTCATGAATTTACTATTGAGTCACTACACTAAATATCTTATAGGAACAACTTAATTTTATTGGGATGCTGTAGATTAATCCCAAACAGCACAATAATGTCACTATATTGAGTCCCACTGTATATACAGGCTATGATAAAACTATACCTTAATAATATTTCTGATTACTTTTAGTTATTTTTATTTTACCAGTTAATTTGTCTGGGATGAATGAAACTGTAAATGAGGCTAATTGCATCTGCTGTCCCTCACCAGATGTTAAAAAGGCACCCTAACAAATACTATAAAACAACTAGAGCTGAAACAATTAGTCGATTAACTGATTAATCGACTGACAGAAAATTAATAGGCAACAATTTTGATCATCAATTCAATGTTTAAGTCGTTTCTTTAAGCAAAATTGGACAAAACAAGGCATCTGAAGACGAGTCTTGACATTTCTCACTATTTCCTGACTTTTTATTGACCCAACGATTAACTGATTAATACCAGATTCATTATTAATAAATTACTAATGGAAATAATCGTTAGTTGCAGCCCTAAAAACAATATATCAATATACAATAACAATATATAAATATAACACAGCATAGTAACATCATGCACAAGAAAGTACAGTAGGCCTACACATTCAACATCATACAACTTTTTGAAACCAGCCATTAAAGTTGTTTAACTATCGTGGATATCAAGGGGACGCTTTTAAAGTGGTATAAGCATAAAAATGGCGTTAATCAAATATTTCTATATCTTTAAACCTACTGAGGTTGAAATCCAAAGAAGAAAACCACAAGAATATTGATTACGTAGCTGAAAAATTGGCTGCCGAAACAACAAGCAGTGTATTTTTATTCTATCACTGAATGACCTTAACATTTTTCAGAGCTGCGATCATTCTGATTGTCTGACAGGCGGGACTAAATAACTGAGCCACAGTTTGGGTGGGGATGAAGTGCAGGCTTTTGAAATCAGAGCAGTCGGTTTCTAATGAGGTGGGAGGAAGAAAAAAAAATCTCTGTATCTTTAGAAACCATTCGACAAAACAATGGCCCGTAAAAAAACACACAAGTGCTCGCCGAAGAAAGTCTGAAATCACGGCGTGAGTGGCTGCAGCAGATAAGGCCGAGCCCAGGGCCTTGTATAAACAAACATCTCTGCTATTCTCCTCCGACAGGGAAGAAAACACACACACACACACACACACACACATCGAGGGCCAACTCCATCTGGAAAAGTGGAGCTGGGTGAAATCGTGCGCGTCGGTGGGCGACAGGAGTCGTGATTGGGAGCCCCACCTCAAGACAAGGACACACAACCGGGATAAAGTTACACAACACGAGGCGATTAACAACCCTAACTATCAAGACTCCCCTCGTGATAATTACACAGAGGGTCACAGATAAAGTAAACTGTCCTGGAGCAATACAAAAGCACCAAATCTGCCAGAAATCAAAATAATAACTGTTTTAATGGCACTCTGGAGTGGACCTTTCATGAAAAGTATCAAGAATTTCGAGAAATCAACATTATGGCAATGATATGGATGATGGAAGTAGCTAATGATATTTAGTATTGATATCCAAACTGAGGAGTAGTTTCTAAAGCCATACTTTTACTCACTTTACAACTTCCTTTGGTCATTTCTGTATGAACTTGTGTGGCCCTTAACTTCAAAGACCAAAATGTTATCAGCTCTTCCCAAGCATTGAAATTAAACTCCACTTCCAACAATTGTTGGTTAAAAAGTGGCTGTTTTCTTCTTATTTTTTTGGCAGAATTAAAAGTTCATAGCCTACTTTTATCTTTTGCTCAACCCTTTACGTGCCTTTGGCTGTGACTTGACTATTCTTTCTACCACTGATATAAGCACTGAATGAAACAGGATTTCTCACTAACTGTGGCTGAAAATGTAATTAACTGTAAAAAAAAAAAATAATAATAATAATCAAAATGCTTTGCTGATGCACTCTCTATAAAAAGTAAAAGGAACCTGATGAATTGAACATCTTATTATAATGCAGCTCTTCTGAAAGCTGGAATAAAATAAAGCTACCTGCTTAAAAAAAGCCTGTAACATTAGGCTATTTTCATGAACATTCAGGAAGTTGAAGGGCAGGTTCACAGTTTTGTCAAAGTCTGTCTCAAAACAACAGCCAGGTGCCCGTATGAGCATTAAAATAGGTTTTATTTGCTGGAATCATCCCTCTTGTTCATACTGGCCATTAAGCGATACAGTCATAATGTGCTTTCAATGTGCGTGATCAAATCAACAGTCCCTGTTTTGTGCACAAATGCGTTCAAAAGTTTATCTAAAGCTTCCGCAGTTAGTTAAATCGAGTGGAGATCTTCCAAAGTTAGTGTCGTTTTAGTATAAAATTCCCTCTTTGTGTTTCCCTGTTGAGCTGCAGCGGTACAAAAAGAGGGAATTTCGTACTAAAAAGTCTGTAAATTTGGAAGATCTCCACTTGATTTGACTACCTTGGACAGCAAATGTATCATTTAAAGGCCAGTATCAACAGGACAAATGATTACAGCAAGCAAAACCTGTTTTAATGTTCACATGGACACCTGACTAATGGTTTAGGGCAGACTTGACAAACTGTGAACCTGTCCTTTAAGGTAACAGTTGAGAGGAATATCCTGGTTATCCATGAAAGAATACTTTAGACTAGACAGGGCTATTAGACAATAGCCTGCTCAATTTGCTGTTTGAGGACAGTCACACAATTTTGATTGAGGTGATAAAAGGATAACAATAAACTAATTTAGCTTGGGGGCCACCCTGAATCCATCGAGGAGCCGGAGCTGGGGACCCCTGATCTCACCTGTCAGAGGATCAGAGGTGGTTTTCTGGGCTGGATGAGACCAAGTTGACCACATTTTGTCCCTGCTTGTTCCAGACTGATTTGTTTTTTTCCCCCCCTCTTCAGTCACAAATAACATACATACACATACATATAACACATTTTTCCAAATATTTATAGGAAAACCAAACAAAAAAACAACAACACACAGATTCAATCTGACCTGGACATGTAAAGACAAACAATGTTAAATGAACTAAAACAAACCAAACTAACACAAACACATAACATAAAATGAAAGCATTAAAAAGGATGAAAACGACTGCTGTGTGTCCACTACAGTGCAGTTTTAAGTGAAAGTTGTGACATGTAGGTATCACTCATTAAATAGTACATTTATAGCACATTTACCCATCTCTTTCCATTTTCTTTGATAAAAAGTTTTTACACCTCTTTTTATAAACTGTAGTATCTCACTTTATCTGTTACGCTAAACATATTTATGAAATTTGACCTTAATATAGGTATACTGGTGTCTAATATGGTGAAACACCTGTAAATAGTCTGATGCCTGGCCATTTAGGCATTTATATGGCATGTCATGTCTCCAAAAGCACACATTTTGTAGAGAGTTTTGTAGTTTTTGACCACAAAAGCTATTTTTGTTCTGACACTTTACAGGCATTCAGTAGTCAGAGGCTTCTTTCATTTTCATTGTGGTTAAACTAGTGCTGAAAGGCTAAAGAATCTGTTGTTTTAGATGAAAAATTGTGAGTTCATATGATTCTACACAGAAATCTAACACACACACACACACACACACTACAGAGCTTTTAGTTTTTCCTTCAGAACAGTAACCAAAGTGTTGGTTGTACGAGAAGCAGCTTCAGTTAGTGTTAAAGAGTGACTTCACTTCCCAATTTAGAGAGCGAGAGAGAGAGAGAGAGAGAGAGAGAGAGAGAGAGAGAGAGAGAGAGAGAGAGAGAGAGAGAGAGAGAGAGAGGGAGAAAAAAAACCTGCCATCCGGTTATGGTCTGTGAGCAAAAAATTGTAACTGCAATGGTTTGCGACATAGAGCCAATGCACCCCTGCATGCATTGAAGTGAGGTTAGAAGCCTAAATTAGCTGTAACATTTACAAAATCGACTAAATGACAAAGACCGCGAGGCTGCTGCAATGGACTGTACGATAAAGGTATGTGTTTGAATTGTTTTTTAACGCTGCTGCTGCTGAAAATGACAGGCGGCCACCCACACCAGCTCTGAGTCTGCTGAGTGAGAGAGTCAAGGCGGTGATGCTAGCTCCCCACTCTTTCCTTCTTGTACAAAATTTCCTCTTCCTTCCCGTTCGTGGTTGTATGTCGGCTCTATAATAACACAACTAACCACTACATCTTTACACTCTGATAAAAACACTAATTGGTGGCCGGTTATACGCGTAAAAGAGGATTTCCAAACGCACGCGTTTCGGGGTTTTTTTTCTAATTGCTGAGTTTAATCGAGCTCAGCCCGCACTCTCCACGGAGCCGCAAAACATCAACAAATATAACGCACGGAGAGTTAAATTACTTAACATTTAACGGGTTGACAAACTGCTTTCTTTTTCTCTAACGACGAATAAGTTAATGAAGGGATGCAGGACTTCGTTTGTGCGCACCAGGCGGGTGTCTCTGAAGGCGCCATGGATCAACTTGGATACATGAGCCCGTTTTCAGAGAGCAGGAGGATCCATTTCCATCAGATGACTGGTATTTCACATTTCATACTGTTACAGCTACACCCGTTCATCTTCGGACGACCACAATGCAGTAATTGTTTAAATTTCTTATTTTCTTCTAAGAAAGGCAGAGATAAAGGCCTCCATGTCAGGAATTCAAATCGAAAAGCTTTTCATTAAATTGACACTGAAAACTGATTTTTGCGCAACGAGAGAAAAGCCTAACCTTATTTTTTTAAAGTAGTCTAATAGGCTATGCAACACTGGCATGTAGGCTTTTATTTTTATTTTTGTAATGGCATATTCTTGCAACCTTCTGAATAATCGCTCGTAATTTCGACGCGATATTAATATCGATATTCCGAATTTGTTACAAACGATTTATTATAACAAATTACTTGATCATCAGCCAAAATTAATGTAGGCTATTATTCAGCCAGTTTAAAACTAGAAAAAAAGGCATTTGAAAAAAGGGGCCTCAGTAGATTGAGGAACTAATGTTCATTTCTCTCGTTTCGTTTCTAAAAAATATGTATAGGCCTATGTACATTGATGCATTTTGGACGGTGAAGTCAGTCGAGTTACATTATTTTCGTTACACGAGGAGTGATTCATTAAAGGGCCAGTGCAGGAAAATGATGACACCCTGAAACGAAAACTTAAATCATGAACGTAGCCCGTTAAAAAGTACATTTTCATTTCAACATTTACATGTTGCCACACAAAGGCCTACAGGATTCTTCGTTGATGAAAACGTAATTCTTATTATTCAGATAATTATTCTCTTGTACTCTGTCGCAGCGGATTGTTTGTTTGAGGTTATTTTAAGTATAATTTATAGCTGCAAACGGGAGCACTTGTCAGGTGTCGTTATCTGAACTCAGCAGGCTTCCTGTCTCAAACCTCAGACTTTCCGCACACATTTCCGCTCCGTGGACTAGAAAAAAAACGTCGAAAAGGCAACAAAGCCTCGCCAGAAAGAAACGAAGTGGACAAACTGAGGCGTTACATTATTTTAACTCTACACTGTCCGCTCACACAGGCGGGGAGGTGAAGGAGAACCGGGCCTGGCGCTGTGTTTGAGGCCTACAGAGGCCTGCGTGCTGCCAGGCTCCGAGCTGTGAAAACCGCACCTTGTTTGTGTAGCAGAAAGCGCAGCTGCTCAGGCCTTTGCAAAATCAGCTTGCCTTAACTTTTACTTCTGCTTTCTGGCACTTGCCTCAGACATGGCGAACACACACAGCCTTTGCACAACTTGTTCTCTGGCCTGTTATTGTAGGCTACACCTTGTTTTGTGTGTTTTTAATGTCCTCACATAGAAGCGGACAACCATTTGACATGTTTATTAAAATATTCCTAAAGTATCTGAAAGCCATTTGTGGTATAAACAGGAGCTCAGTAACATCTTAAAACTATACTTAATTTCTAGAAACACACAGTGAGGAACTTGGTAAGAAAGAACAGACCCACAAATGATTAAGTTTCTCATTTTTAAAAGATTAATTATAAATCCTGTGTGATTGGTGCTGCTGTTAATAGTCAGATAAGTTCAGTATCGGTCTCGAAAGTTTAAAATCTATCTGATATTTCACATAAAATCTTAGTTCAGGGCCAAAAAAAGTTTCAGATGACCAAAATAATTAAATGAGGATTGTTTCAGGCTGCAGAGCACTTTACTGGAGGATGATGGTACCAAAACATGTCACCAAATCAGCTTCTTTAACACATTACATAAAAAGAAATTCCAAAACTGACTTTAAACATAAACATGTAATTGGTGAATGCAATAAATTAGTTGTTAACCACATACTTGGTTACAGTTAAGGGCAGACAAACTTTTTGGCTTGTAACCCTTTAAACAAAACTATGCCTTCTTGCGACGCACACAGGTTGCATAGAGTATGTCTGCCTGTTGTTACCAGTTCAACCAAAGAGCATTTGTTTGTTTTTTTGACAGAGCTAAGAAAAACTTGAGGTGGAGAAAAGTGAATGTTAAATGGTAAAATGATTGTTTTATTTGAATACTTTTAGGAGGTCTAGAGATGTAAAATGATCCATTAATTCACAAGAAAAAAAGAAAAGATTAGATGAAAATCTCAAAAAATACAGAAAATGTAGCAGAAATGTTTATTTGTGCTTTACTGTGTTGCTAATCATCTTGCGATCCCTCAGATTCGTTGGGAACCACTGGTTTTAGGTTACCAGTGGAGAAACGATTAGCAACTATTTTGATAATTGATTAGTCATTTTTCAAGCAAAGATGGCAACAAAAATTGATGGTTCCAGCTTCTGAAATTAGAGAATTGGCTGCTTTTCCTTGTCTTACATCATTAAACTGAATATCTTTGGGTTTTCTGACTGTTGGTTAGACAAAAAATGTTCTCTCAAAACATTTAAAGATGTCAGCATGGCCTTGAGAAGATTTTTCACTGGCATTCACACGTTACAGACCAAATTATTAATAGAGAAAATAATCGCCATATTAACCGATAATGAAAATAATCGTTAGTTGCAACACAAAGAAAATATTCAATGGTTAATTATTGATGAATTGATTGAAAATTAGTACCATCACTCAGGCTGCTGCTCCACCTACATTAAGTATAAAATCATATCTAACATGGACAAAATTTTAATATCTAAATGAATTAAAAGTCCCAGGCATAAAAAATTGCGAGCCCTTGATCTTTAAAACAGTACCAACACCCTCCATGTTTGATTCATAATGTGACTACCACCTAATATTATCTCAATCAGGCTGTGTTGTAGTATCCCTTTTGATATTCTACCAAAAAAATACTTGGAAACAGGTCAAACGTATAAACGTATAATTGGAGTTGGAGCTATTAAACTGCATCGTAGGATAGGGAATCCAAGCTAAACATGGTGGTGGTGTACTTTTTTTTTGCCATTTCCTGCGGTTAAACTGTTAATCTAAAATGTTATTTCATAAAGATATAAGAAGTATGAACGTCCAAACAGCCTGTGATCATGCTCTAAGCACCTGGTTTGGGCAAGACGGCATGATGCAACCCACAAAGCTGCTGACTTAAAGCTGTGTCAAAAGTTTCCATGCAGGACTTCATGTTTGTGCTCTCACAGCAAGTAAAGAGACTCAAGTGTTTACTATTAAACTCAACACAACTGGTGTAAGTTTTAGGACATCGAGGCACAAGGCAGCCTCAGCTTCAAAAGGGTCATGTTTTTAAAAGTTGTTTTGTGTCACTGAGCAACAGGCTGAAACACATTGAACAGGAAGTCAGTTGTGGTATTAGCGGTCAGGCCACATTATGGTATATTTGTATCAGTGTGCAGAGGAGAGAGAGAAAGAGAGGGAGAGTGCGCAAGGGGAAGATAAAGAAAGAGCGGGAGTGTGTGTTTGTGGTTGTGAAAGCATGAGCTTTGTCACTGAATGTACTGTGCTGAAAACTGAATGTGATGAGTGGTTGCGAGTCACAATAATATCAGTTTGAGTCTTTAGCACCAAAAAACTAATAAAAAAACCAGGGAGCACGACTATTCACTATCATATCTTTTCATGAGAATTTGCTGTCGGTTTGATCCTGCTGTCAGCAATTTGTTTCACTTCTGCACAGAGAAAAGGGCCTCTGAAGACACTCAGTGTGTGAGAGGAAGACTGGGGCAAAGAGGACAACAGCAACAGAAGTAAAACAAAGCGATCAGCTTCAGAAGAAAAGTGTGGGACCGTAGTCAAAAGAAAGCTGAGCAGGACAATATGAAGTTCTGCGAAATACTTCTGTCACATGCAAAGATAAACATATTTTATCATCTAAAAATGTGACACCTACTTCATTTAGAGCCCTTAATTTACAACATAACATTTAATGTTTTTATTCATTTACAGCATTTTAACTTTTAAAGGGAAACTCTGCCAATTTTACACATCAAAGTCTGTTTGCAGGTGTAGGGTAGTACTACTGCATATGTGAAAAAAACTTGTTTAAAGCATTTTGTGGCTCAAGAGGAAGCTGCGCAAAGTCTGATAAATTGCCTCAGGTGATGTCACTTGAGTCAGTGTTGGTTTAGGCTGAAGACTACAAGTCTGAAAATGAGACAAATATGGGGTTGTGGAGTTAGAATGAAGTGAGCTTGACCTTGACCTCTGTAGCCCACTCCTCATCTCTGCTGCAGGCTAGCGATTCGAGGCTACATTAGCCCCTACTAGCATAACACATCCAAATCTCAGACCAAAATATCGGCGATCGAGTTGCATTCTGGGTAATGTAGGCACCAGGAAGAAAAATGCATGGAATAAAAAAGACAATCTCTCTTACTCTGCTGCATCGATTTTGATCCTTTTATTTGAACTGCCCATCGTGAATTTAACAGTGTTATAGGAGTACAATCTTTTAATTTACAACATAACAACTAAAACAACAACTAAAACCTTTTGCCCGTGCTTGCTTGCTTGCTTTAAAAAAGGGGGTATCCATTACACAGCAGCAAATGCTCCATGCAGCAGCAGCAGCAGGTTGCTGAAATCCCACACACTGCTGACTTCTGTATCAGTTTGTTTGCAGCCTCGAGGAAATGCCAAACTGTGTGCCATGCATTAAAATGTGGTTCACAATGCTCAGGCAACAATTGAGCTAAAAAAAACCACACAGGCAAAAAAAAAAAAAAAGACAAACACAATGCGAAGGCGGCACTTCAATCAAGGCTATACTCTGCTTGCTGTCCAATGAACCCGACCCCTCTTATCCCCTGACCACAGGCCTTTAGGGTTGTTTTCCAGCTTTAAATTGACCCACATTTTTACACTGTGCCCCCCTCTTCCACCATTTCCTCTCCCTTGGCCTGTGCCAAAAGGTTCCTCTGCACATGGCGGCCAGGTTTCCTGTAGGCCACTGAAAAAGCACAGCACTGACGTACAAGGCCCAAAGACAATGCTCAACTCCTCTAAACAAACACGCACTCGCACCCACTCAGACTGCCGTGGTCGCATCACACAGGCACACACTTAATTTGAACAGCAGACAGAACAACAGGTCCAGCGTTTGCCCTCTCAAGTGTGTGGGATAAAAGTGCCATCTTGGGGTGGTTGTGAGGTCCCGCTGTAGGTGCTGAACACAGGAAGACGGACTTAAATCTCGATTAGACTCCACCTTGAGCTAACACCCCTCCCCCCCACAACCCCAATCCTAACGACAAAATAAAACTGTGGTTAAGGTTACTGATGTTGTTTAAGATTAGACAGCCTGCTGACTGCCTTTACAGTATTTCTGAGCAGTTTTACTTGTCATTTCACTACTGAGTATTTTTCTAAATGGTTTGATAACCTCCTACCACAGATTATTTAGATTAAAGATACACTTAAAGTTTTAATAACTCAGAAGGCAAAACCACTGAATTTTAAGCAATTCAATATGCAATTTTTTTGTGGAAGCGAAAGTTTGGAGGCTAGAAAAGAAAGCATGAGACCAGAAGATTACCAGTGTGCATCTTGACAGAGCTAAGAAAAACTTGAGGTGGAGAAAAGTGAATGTTAAATGGTCCCAACTCTCAAAATCTACTGTTCAAGTACCTCTGCGTAAGTCACTAAACCCTGAAGTAGACTGGCTGAATTCAAGAGCATCCAATAACAATTACATCTGAATGAAACAAAGCAAAAACAAACAACACATTCATATCCACAAAACTAGGAAAGCAAATCTTTATGTAGCTCTACATATGTATAATATCCAATGAATGGAAAAGTATATAGCAGAAAAAAGGAAAATTAGTTTGGTGAAGGAGGTAATACATTCTACAAATGCACATAATATCAACTTTGTCAATTTGTTTAACAGATCATTTCTCAGTCTAAGTATTAAAGTCGTTAAATTTAATGGATCTTTTTAACAATTTCAAGCCAATTATCTGTTGTTGGTAAATCATTCTGTAACCACTTATTAATGCTTTTTTTTGCTGTTGTAGTGAATATTTTAGGCAGATATGATATAGGATCAATTATTTACTGTAATTTCTTTTGGTATATTCTCTGCATATTCTTTGATTTTGTTGATTCACAACCAAATTCCCTAAGAAAAAGGGACAACATTCTCCTTCTCTACTAAGAGTGAGCTTTAAAAATGGAAATCTGATTATGTCTGTGGCCCCACTGTAAAAAAGTTTTCATTTAAAACTTCAGATAAAAGGTCAATCTTTCAATTTTTATAGTCTGCTGTGCTGTTATTACTCCTATATCTTACTGAAGCATCTGAGTCTTTATGTGGAAAAAGACAGTTTCCACAGGTTGTGACCTGACACATTAATGGCAGACACTGACCGCTGTGGCTCTGTCTGACAGGAAGCACTGTCCGTGGTGAGTGAGGATCAGCCCATATTCGAGCCGCCCTACACTGCAGCCCCAGCCATGCACATGAAGACTGAGATGACGTCGCCCGGCGGGTTCAGCCAGGCCTCCAAGCAGAGTCCCGAGCCCACCGAGCCGGAGTGGGTGGGGTCAGCGGCGCAAAACCCTGGGAAAAGAGGCGAACACGTCAATGGAACCAGGTGAGTCAGGACAGGCTGAGGCCACAGGGGAGAACAGGTTCCCGGATTATCTGACTCTGGCTTTGTCACGATCCATGTCAACATCTTGGGTTTTACAGACCGTAAACATTTTTATTGTTCACTTACCAAATGCACTAATTCCTTATTGTTTTCCACCACTGATGGGAATGTTTGAATTCCAAATATGGTAATTTTGGTGTTTTAACTTTAACTGAAGGATTACATATTGTCAGTGGTGGAAAGTAACTAAGTACATTTACTCAACTACTGTACTAACTACTGTTACATTTTGAGGTACTTACTTACTGTACTTAGTATTTCCATTTTCTGCTACTTTATACTGTACACTCCACTACATTTCAGAGGAAAATATTGGACTTTTTACTTCCCTATATTTAAGGGACAGTTGTAGTTACTAGTACGTTTTCAGAGTAAGATTTTACATTTAAAAAAACATATGATGAACTTATAAAATACAACACATTTTAAGAGATTAAACCCAGTGGTTTGTGTATCAGAACTTTGCTTTTTCTTCTTTCCAGTCTCAATCACCTCAAAACCCCTCAGATTTGTCTGGTGACCCATAGGAGGGGCCCGACCCCTGGTTGGGAACCACTGAACTAAACTACAAAGCAGAACATAAAGTAGTTAAAACTAGCTCCACCTCAACAAACTACAATAGTAACATGCTACATGAGCAATAATGCATTAGTATCAACAATCTAATTAAGTCATATATAATATCAGTCACAGGGGCCAAGTTTCTGCAGAATAAGTATCAAAAGTAAAAGTACTCAAAGTACATTTTGCTGATAATACTTCTGGGCTTTTAGTTAAGTAGGATTTTGAATGCAGGACTTTTCATTGCAATGGAGTATTTTTACATTGTTGTATTGCTACATTTACTTAAGTAAAGGATCTGAGTACTTCTTCCACCACTGCTACATGGAAGGTTTTTTCAGTGTTTATCTGAGGAATAAACACCTAAATTCAACTCAAAACTAGTTTGTGTGTTGCAAACCATTTTAATTTAGTGACACGTAAATCTCCACTTAGTAAACACTTAACTTTTAACTAAGCTAAGTTTGAACTTATATTCAGCTGGTGCAGGTTACTACCAGCCTACTCTTTAAAGACCTTTTCACTGGAACCGTGTAGGTAAGAAAAAGTCTGGCACTAAATTTATCTCCTGCCAGTTTCAGATATTAGCAAGCACTGCAACAGGAAATAAACTTTTAAACTGTGAAATCTATGGTCTACTGCCAGAGATTAGCAGTCACAATAAACATCTCATTATTTGAAATGATAGCAGTTCTTGCCAGATAAATGCAAGTGTACTGACTGAATAACATATTTTAATGATCAAATTACCCCTCTGCACTTTTCCATCCTTGTGAAGAAAACCATAACCTAATGCTTTCTCCTTTGTGTGTTCTAGCCGTGAGTCCCCTGTGGACTGCAGTGTCACCAAACGCTCCAGACACATGAGCAACGACGGCGCCCCAATGCCGTACCAGGCCTCGTACCCGGAGCCTCGCGTCAGCCCCCAGACAGCAACCCCACCCAGCAGCGCCACAGACGAGAAGAGGGTCATTGTACCGGCAGGTGAGCTGAGTCACTCAGTCACCCTCCATGCTCACACAAGACCGTCGCCATCACAAGACAGTACCCCAAGAGCTGGCACACTGGGCTTGTGCAATATCGATAACTGAATCAGAGACGGCGTGTTTGTGCATCTAACCCAAGCTACCACCAACCACTACTCTTTAGTGCCACAGCAGGTTTCTGGTTGAGCATAATTTCATTGTTTAAAATGAATGCTATTTAAAAAGTCTGAAGTCTAAGGTGTAAATTTAGCATTCACACTTGCTCTCTTTTTTGTTTACACAGTTAACAAAAAAGAGAGCAAGCAGGAATAGATGAGCTGGTGAGGGCATTGTCATTTTTGAACATCCTGCTTCCTGTAGCTATCACAAATCATATTATAGATAAAGATTTTTTTCAGGCTTTCATGAACCCAAAATATTATATTTCTTAAAGGATAAAACTGGCGATACTATATTTAGTCAACAAATCCCATGAAAAGACCAAAAACAAAACACTGATCCCACTAAAACGTGTTGTGTGTATCCAAATCCTGAAATACAGTATCTTATTCCTCTGTGCCATAGAGCTCCATTGTTATTCCAAAAAACTGTTAAAAACACATCAAAGAGCCATACCGTTTTGACATGTTCCTTCATTATGATGAGCATGGGCACTGTAGTTTATTTTGACTCTCAATCCCACATACATTGTACTGCTGTTTTAAATACTCCCACATACATCGTTCTACTACTGCTCTAAATACTCACTGTGTATGAATCCGCCGCTGTTTTAGGACGCTAATAAGCCTTTAAAAAAAGAAACTATTTATTTGTACCTACACACAAGGTAGGGAAGTCAAAAAGTAATGAGAGACAGACTAAGGCATTGCAGGTTTTGGTCTGTTCATGGGTTTTGTTGATATTATGAAAAGTATAGAATAACACCAGCCTCATTCTTTAAAACATAGAAGACACAGAATATTCTTCATTTGAATATGAACGTAACAACAAAACAGGAAGGATGTGTCACTGCTTTAGAGACATTAAAAGGTAACATTTATCCAAAAACACTCCCAAAATAACACCATGGCACTTGAGTTCAAGTGTTGTCAGAGTTACAAAGCTTTAATTTCAGCAAGGCTGTCATCTGTGTTTCAGCTGAGCAATATGTAGAGCTGAATTGCCTCATATTTGATCTAAACACCTTGTTGAATGTTCTCCTGGAAGACTCCGAGCTTTTGAACTGTGAGCACAGTGGATTTCCCTTTTTCTTTGCAGAGGAAGATCACTAAATAGAGACAGTGATGTGTCATTACTATCAGAGTAGTCATAGTCAAGGTTTAGACAACCTACTGTACTTAAGTCCATTTCATCCTCACTATGAATCACTGGTCCAGACATCTAAAAACTAACCTGATGACATATTTTACGTTCTCGGTCTTGCACAGTTCCCAAACTGTTATCATCCTTTGAGACTCATCATATAAGAAGTTCATATCAGCGTGTTTGTGTGCTAACATTACAGTGAGTCAGTCTCTGGAGGGATCCCACTTCAGGTGGTGATCCAGAGAGGGGCAGTGGACAATTTAAAAATTCAGCTCTGTGGAGTCAGACGAGATTTGTCAATGAGTCACCAGCACCAAGTTATTCTGCTTCATAATACACGGATGTTGCATCACAGTAGCATGCGTTAACCAAGGACAATCAGGACCTGAGGGTGTGGCAATTAAGCTTTTGCCTAATATTACAGGCAATTCACAGTCATAGTTTGTTACTGGAAATGAGCTTACCTTCCTGAATGAGACTAGTGATATATTTTAGTACTGTACCAAGACATCGAGATCAATTTCAACCTAAAGTTATTAGTAAAAGCTTACAAAAGTCATAAGATTAATATCTTATTCAAAATATCTATCATCAGTATACATAAAGGTTAACATGTGACCTTTCATAATGCCCCTGCGCAAAGTGATATTCAATTCCATTCAATTTTATTTATGTAGCGCCAATTCATAACAGAAGTTATCTCATTGCACTTTTCCTATAGAGCAGGTCTAGACCGTACTCTTTATTTTATTTACAGAGACCCAACAAATCCCACCACGAGCAACCATTTGGCGACAGTGGCAAGAAAAAACTTCCTTTATAGTGCCTTAGTTTTAATACTAAAGCAACATCTTCTCATATTATAATAGAGTAATCTAAAAAGCATGCAAGTGTAGAAATATAAAACTATTCAATATCAACCCTGTCTCCTAAAAATTATGAATTTTTACACACTAATAGGATCTATCCCTAACCCTGAACCAATTCCTGTTGGTTGCCTTAACATTAAATTACTAAAAACGTTAATCATGCTTTAGCTGATACATATAGATATTGTATTGCAATCGGAGATTATAAAGAAATTGTAACGATTTCAAAGAGAACAAATTATGTTGATAAAAAATGGAATCTGTTTCTAACACAACATATTTGCTGTTGCCAATTAGTATATAAATGCAATTTATAAAAAACAGAGTTGAAAATGTGGAAAGGATTACTAATGTAATATAATAGATATGAAAATGTAATATGAATAGCAAATTGTTTATTTACAGGCATTTATAGAATTGTAAAGACAAGGTAGGATGTAAAAATGTTACTACAAAAAGCTTTCTGTATATGCATTAAAGAGAACAGTAATGAAACAAGATGTTTAACTGCTCTCTGAAATCAGGTTATCTGCACATTTTCTGAAATCACATTTCTAAGACCTCGACAAAGAAAATGTAATACCCTTTCCACAGCAGAACATACGCACATTAGGGCTGGGCGATATTTCTTAAATCAATTATGATATTAATATGGATATCTTTCCAGTATTGAAATGCATCTCCATATGACATATGCAAAATCACGTATGAAACTATCATATAATCTAAACGTTTAATGCAATTTACTGTGTTCCACTGTGTATTACGTGAAACAAAAATCCTTCACATGTCAAACAAAACCTTAGACAACTAATTTTGGTAACTTTTAAATGCAATTTGCTTGAAATCCTTAATTTGGACAACAGAAAATTGGAAAATGAAGCAATATGCAATATAATATTATTGTCCAGTTCTAGTGCACATAAACACTGACAGGGTTGTCAAAACTACCCCAAATTACAAATATCACACTTTGCGTCTTCCATTAAAGACCCCCGGGCTGTCTTCAGCTCAGCATTATTGGTAATTATTTGTTTACTTCCTGAATCTTGTGACCATCAGGGAAATCACAAGAGCACGTGGCTGCCTGTGGAGAACCGGGCCAAACATACACTAAGCTACAATAAAATAAGAAAAACACAAGATATTTTAATACATAACTTTAGAGTGCGTGTGTCAATGTGATTTAGGCATAATTTCTAAATTTATGACCTTCCATAATTAAATATAAGGCTTTTAAAGACATTTTATGGCATTAAATTTTAAAAATCAAATTACTTTTAAGACTTTTTAAGGATCTGCAGATACCCTGCAAACAGTGCCACAGTTCAACAAATAAGAGTTTAAAACTGTTGAAATACTTTTTTTTTTTTTTAAACTAAAACATATGAAAAGCACATGTCAAAAAACAACTAGTACTCATATCTAACTAGTTTCCGGTGTTACTCAGCACTTTTACGTCCTACAAACAAATCACGTTTGCCCACGGGCTCTTCAGACTATTTCTGTATGATGCTTCTCCCTCCGTCCTCTAGTCTTTTTTCTTTTAGGAAACCAACAGAACAGCATCTCTCACCATGTAAAAGACCAGATAAAATGTCCAAAAACTAGATAGCTAAAAGATCATTTAAATGTTTTCATTCAACAAAGTATGGAAGCACTCCAGTCTCAGATTTCGTAGTAATACCGCCAGTAATACCATTTTTTCCACACAAAAAAAGCTCAATCACAAATAAGTTCAATCTTACAATTACTTTTAGTCCTTTTCCCTCCTTGAGAATCAATGACTATGCAAATATTTTTCATTTAAAAAGTTTAATTGCTGGACAGAAGATGTCTCATACTTCACTGAAAAGTCAATTCTCAGCATGTGTGCGTGCACGCGCGCTGAAGGTTTCAAGTTGCATATTGGCCCACGATTGGCTTAAACTAGTTTTGTACACGTCTTACACTGAGATTTAAGGTGAGCACAAAGAAACTTTCCCCTTCTACTCTTCTAGTGTCAAACTCTGCACATACATCATTCTACACAGTGAAGCTCAATCATCCAAGTGAAGCAGCAATAAGGAAAACACATTTGAGCGGAGGGGGACTTCAAGTATTTGCACTGGAAATCTGTTATGTAAATTATGTACGTTTGAAAAGAATAATTCATGATAATATCTGTATGACTCCTCTCACTGCAACTTCTACAACTTCCTGTTTGTGACTTTCAGAAAGCCAGACTAGCAACTATTTCAAATTAAAAGTCCAGATAGTATGTGCAAACTCTAGCCAGTTAAAAGAAGATTTATCCTTTAAAAAAAAAGTCCTCCAACAAAGTGAGACACAGTGTTATTAATCAGGGTATCCAGAGTTTTTTCTGATGATTTTTGTGTGACTCTCCTCCCTCCATCCTCTGGCTGCCAGATCCTGAGGTTTGGACACAGGACCATGTGCGGCAGTGGCTGGACTGGGCCATCAAGGAGTACGTCCTGGAAGAGGTGGACGTCATGCTCTTCCAAGCGCTGGACGGAAAGGCCCTGTGCAAGATGACCAAGGACGACATGATGCGTCTCACGTCGGCCTACAATGCAGACATCCTGCTCTCACACCTCAGTTACCTCCGGCAGAGTAAGGCTCGCCTTGTGTCGGAGATCTCTCTCTCTCCAGCTGTTAACATTGTTTGGTTTCAACAATGTAAAAGGTTTTCATTGTGCTGTGGCCACCAAGTTTTTTACCTGCATGTAAGCAGGATCAGAAATAAAAATCAGACATACGGCTCTCTGGAAGTTTCACTGTGAAATATGTAGCACTGAAACGATCGACAATTAACCAACTAGTCGATGGACATAAAACTGAACATTTTTGATGATAAATGACTTGTGGCAAAAAGGCCAAACATTTGCTGCTTCCAGCTTCTCAAATGTGCGGATTTGCTTCTTTTTTCTCATTGCAAAAATGTATGTTTTGGGGTTTTGGACTGTTGTTCTGACAAAACAAAACATGTCACTTTGGCCTCAGAAATTTTGATGGGCATTTTCACTACTTTCTGAAATTATGTACACTTGATGATTAATTTATTTCTCAGAAAAATGACTGATTATAGAAAAATTAGTAATTGCAGCCACTTAAATATTTCTGCATGTGAATTTGCTGAATTTTAGAGTGACTTTTCTTACCAGCATTTTAAAGTTCACTATCCTTTATTTAAAAATTTGATTCATGACATCTCAATTCCACCCAGGTACTGAGGTCAATCGAGGATGTGGACAAAATAATGCAATAATAAATAATGTATTTGCAATACAGGGGCACTTGTTTTCTGTTGAGGCTGGAAGAACATGATGTCATTTGAAGGTGAAGTTTATCGTGTTGTTAACTGAATTTGCTGTCTTCAGTAACTTCCTCTTTGCTAAAGCAGGTTTCCTCTATTTGGTATTACGTCATGATTTCGGACGACATATTGCATTGCATAATTTTTCAGTGTTTGTGGACTGTAGCAGCAGCTACAGCTCAAATCACTGTTACAAATGCAGTCCCCATGTTGTAGTCCGGTTGTCAAAGTAACATTACGGCATACAAGGGGCGGACAAAATGACACCAACATCTTACAATATTACACGATCCAGTACTACAGCAACACCACAAACTGAGTCCTCAATAACGTCTTTGATGTCTATCCTTTATTTCAAAATGCTATTCATTACACTCAAAGTCTATCTTGGTATGACTGATCTATCTTAAGAGAATATAATAGACTTTTTTTGGTCTTTGCTTCAGGTAGCCCTACGTTCTCGTACTCCACAACTCCAACCAACAACACACCACCACAACAACCCAGACTACAGGTGAAAGCAGGTGAGATCATCCTCTAATGCCATCACTCTCCTTAATCACCTCCTTATCATTAAAGGCCATGAAAACCTATTTTCTCAATCAGCTTCTTGCCACAAGCAATGGGGTCCTACATGAACACACTATTATCTGCTAAAGTTAGTACAGTTTTGGTTGTTTCACTTGAGAGATTTGTGTATTTGTTTTTTTGGCCCTGCTTTTCTCACTAGTTTTGAGTGGGCAGAGTTCAGTTAGAACTATGTGATGTCACATTTCTATCCACCAATCAGGATTTAGCATCATTTAAATCCAAACCTGATGAGCGTTGTGGCTTATTTTGCTTGTTCTGATTAAGCAGATTAGCTGAGTTTTTAATAAATAAATATGTATTTCCCCCCCAAACCTTTTGATTGTTGCTCATTTAGTCATGAACATTTAATGTTATAGAGAAATATTTAAACGTGCAGTAACAGATTTTTTTGGCTACTTGGGGGCAGCAAAAACAAGTTGTGAACATTGACATATGACTTTTTAAGCTGATATGGTGAACTTGTTAGCAAACTGAGCAATAACAGCATTCATTTGGAGTCGTGTTTCCGGTCACCTGGTAAATGCAAGTACAATATTAACTCTCATTTAGCTCCATTTTTGGTTTCTACCAACTCCTGAGGGAAATATCTGAAAGAGACATTTCCCCTCTAAACTTCCCAGACGGTTTCATTTGTTTAAGGCCCAAATAAGTCAAATTGTTCAATATTTCACACAAAAAAGCAAAGATTTGAGAAAAGTCCACAAAAATTAATACAATATTGTATATCAGAACTTAGTTTTTCCTTCTTTCCTACCTAAATCATCTCACAACCCCTCAGATTTATATTGAAACCCTTTGAGGGGGCCCGACCCGTAGATTAGGAAGCACTGGACTAAACTACCTGAATGTATATAAAGTAGTTAAAAACTTTATCTCGAGCAGCTACAACTGTAAAATTATACTTACACATTGATGCATTAGTATTAACAATCTAATGTCATATATTCAAATATATCACTCACGGGCCATTTTTGTGCAGCACAAGTACTTTTAGTTTTTGCTGATATACTTAAGTAAAAGTACAGAGGTAGTGACTTTGAATGCAGGATTTTTACTTTCAATGAAGTATTTTTACATTGTTGTATTGGTACTTTTACTTAAGTAAAGAATCTGAGTATGTCTCCCTCCTCTCATATGATGCATGATACATAATGGCCCAAAAAAGGTGAAGAGGTCACTTTTCATTCTATTATGGCTCAAAAAGAATTTACTGATTTAAATACATGATAAAAAATGTATTTTTTGAAAAACACTTTTCATTCAGTATTTCATGTTTAACTGCCACCATTTCCCATTAGTCATATTGTCCAGGTCTGGAGTGTTTCTGGGTGTTAATCCAAGCTCAGAATTTAGGGTCACATTCTTAAACCCATCAGAAAAGAGCAAACTACTTGAATGATGTAGGGATTTAAAAATGTGTTGAGTTTCAGAACTGTGTTACATAGTTTCAAGAGTCTAAAAAGGTTCCTTGGCACACACTGGCCTCAGTTGACAAGACTGTGATGAGTCCAAAACTCAACAGCCAGTTTCAGACAGGAAACAGCTGCAACGGCACAGGAAATGGGGGGCATGGGTCCTGCTCCTGGGACACAATTCACAATCTTGTGGCAACAGGGGTGGCCTGAGCAAAAGAATGCTTGCCCAAGAAACTGTGGGTCATCTTCAGACCTCCAAAGTCTTATCGCCTTGGTCTCCATTTACTGACTTCCTTCCTACCACAGCTGAACTGTCCATTTCAAAGCCTTTTCATGCCACGTGCCTGTCAACGTCTAGTCTCATCCTTGTTTTTAATTTTTGTGCAGAGAGCAGTTTTGATGAGATCAGCCGCAGGAACAGCTGGCAGGCAAACACCGTGACTGCAGTGCCCAAAGGTATGACAATAAAAACCGACAATGATATGAAATCAATGATCATGATGAATTTTTCATGCATTAACAACAACTGCTTTTGCATAGAAATTGACTCTTTGTAAATTAAAAACCAGACCACAGCTGAGGATCAAACAATTTAACAATTTTTTTAATTTTTTTTTTTTTTTTTTTTTAATTTGTAGGTCCCTCTATGGAGCACCAACACAGCACAAGAGTTACAGAGCCTGCTCAAAGAATTGTGCAAGGTATGAAGGCCACTCGTACCAAATACTTTCATATTCATAACACATGGGCCTAAGCAGGTCAATCACTACAAACTCACATCGTACTGGAAAGGATTGTTCAAAGCTCAGGAGCTTTATTTGAAATTCCAGTTAAGATCCCAACGTTTCCAAATACTGGTTCAATTATAAGGAGATATGTAAACAAGACTAAGAGTTTACAGCTACGGTAGCAGCTCTGTGAGTCTCTACAGCATGCTGATGCTGATTGTGTTCAAGTTAGCCGATTACTTGTTGGAAGGAGGGGGTTATTTTGTTTTGACCTAACCCATCTGTAGAGAGTGACAAATCTGTCCCCCGACGTCATTTACAGCTGGTGCAGAAGCTGCAGTAGCAATTGATAGGAGTTGTGAACATTAAGGCTCAACAGTTAAAGTAACATCTACAAAAGAGAAGATGTTAAAATAATGATATGCTTTTTCTTCTTTACAGACCCGTATCAGACATTAGGGCCCATTAGTAGTCGACTAGCCAATCCAGGTAAGAATCTAAACCACCACAAGATAAATCAAAAATGATGACACAAATGAGGCCTTTACACTGTCTGCTTTGGCAACATGAGGGAAAAGCAATCAAGGGCTTGCACACATGCTCTTACTTTCCAAAATGGAGTAAACATCAAGCAACACCTGTTGTGCCAGCAGAATTGCATCAAGCTTACACTGAGACGAAATCTGGCTTCCCTCTCACCAAAATGACTGTTTGCCCTGCTGTTTCCTCACAGAAGGACAAGCCCTGAGCTCATCCAAGAACCGAACAGGCAAACAAAGTCCATACAAGGTCCCTGACCCCAGCGCTCACAGGCCTGTGGGTAGGTTTCTGCCCTGATGTCTGTCACTTCCTCCAAGCCACACAGTGAAAAGGTCACATTTGGTGGAAAAAAAACAAAACAAAGCTGACTGAGAAGCTAGATGTTTGCCATACTACTACTAAGAAACCAATACAAAACAAAACTCTTAATTATTGAGGAGCTGTCCATGGTCCTGGAATAGCTGGCTACATCAGGAGGAGTTGGGGGGGGGGGGGTCTCCTTTATGCAAAACTAATGCTAATTTTAAAGTCTACCTGCTCATGGCTTGATACTGATACGCAAATCATGCAGCTACTGCTGGTAATTCTATACATTTTCTGTCTTGGCTTTGTGTAACCAACCAACGAAGCCAGTACCCGATTCCATAACTCCATTTCTCCTCCCAGGTTCGGGGCAGATCCAGCTGTGGCAGTTCCTGCTGGAGCTGCTGTCCGACAGCAACAACGCCGGCATCATCACCTGGGAGGGCACCAACGGCGAGTTCAAGATGACCGACCCGGATGAGGTGGCCAAGCGCTGGGGCGAGCGCAAGAGCAAGCCCAACATGAACTACGACAAGCTGAGCCGCGCCCTGCGCTACTACTATGACAAGAACATCATGACTAAGGTGCACGGCAAGCGCTACGCCTACAAATTTGACTTCCAAGGCATCTCGCAGGCACACCAGAATCACTCAGCAGAAGGGGGGATTGTTAAGTACCAGACTGAGATGTCTTACGTCCAGCCATATCACAGCCACCAGCCAAAAATGAACTTCATGGGTGGCCATCCTCCACCTATGCCCGTCACCTCCGGCAACTTTTTCGGCCCTCCATCGACGTACTGGAACTCACCCAACAGCCCCATCTATCCTGGATCAGCCATGACCAGACATCCCGCCTCTCACTCCCACCTGAGCTCATACTACTGAGGACGATGCATTTCACGCCTGAACGGGATAACACAGAAGAGGAACCCAAATGTGCTAGAAAAAAAAAAAAAACATGCACACTTCATCCATGATGCACCTGAGCTGAACCCTGTCTGAAATGAAGGTGATATGACGCTACGGTCTGTTTTTATAAAGGGCATTATGATGTTTTCATTGTCACATTCCTTCTTAAAAAAAAAAAATTGCCAAACGTGAAGGTAAAACAACTCAGTGATGAATGGAAAAGATTGGTATTTTACTCTTCCAAAGATTTCGTGAATATACTGATGACAATGTATTAACGGTTACTCAGATGTTATGAAACCAAGTTTATTTTGTAAGTACTTTGTTTGATAGTACCTGTTGTAAAGACAAACGTCACAGCCTTTACTGTTTGAGTAGCATAACGGTTTTGTAACTATTATTTTCACTTCATAGGTCGAAACTGCAGTTATCACATTCAAAGACCTGACATTTGTAAAAGAGAAATTGTACAGAATGATTGTCATGTAGCAATATAACATTTACTCATGATGTAAAGCTAATAAATGATGCTTGTACCTGAAAATTAATTCCTGTGAGTTTTATCATTTACATATTCTGTATGGAAACATTTGAGGTTATTGTATCGTTTTGTTGATTGACAAAATACAAGTTTCCACTTTGTTTATAAAAAAAAAAAAAAAGGAGTAGTCCAACATTTTGGGAAATGCTTGCCTTCTTGCCGAGAGTTAGAAGTTAGATGAGAAGCCTGAGACCACTCATATCTGCCTGTTCAGTATTAAGCTACAGCCAGCAGCTGGTTAACTTAGCAAAGACTGAAAGCAGGGGAAAACAACTAGCCTGGCTCTGTCCAAAGTAAGAAAAAAAAAAAAAAAAAAAAAAAAAACAAAACATCTGCCTCTAAACCTTTAAAGTGCCTCTAAATTAAACACATTATATCTTGTTTGTTTAATCCATATAACAATTTATGTTAAGATGTAGACTCAATATTGCAAGTGACAAATATAAAAAGGCTATCCAGTTGCACAGTTAGTACCAACAACATTCTCAAAATGTGTAATAATACAATCATTTGCACACACACACAAAAAAAGTATAGAAACCTTTAGATTATTGCGTTGAGCTTGTTAGGAATCATAAATGAGCCACCCGGACTGAACTTATCATGTACAAACGTTAGCTTTATTTGTCAAAATCAAAGATTTCTTCAAATATTTTGCGAGGTTCTGTGACCTCCTCCTCCACAACAGCAGAGCCCTTCACCCGCTCCTCCTCACCTTCCACCTCAACCCACGTCACTCCTCCACCTTTTAACAGCCACTCCGACTCCTTCGTGTTCTCCACCTCACCCACAGGTGTCACTGCTATTGTTTCAGACTGTAAAGTCATCTTCCATTCAGTCAACTCTCCGGTCTTCTCTGGTTGTGCTGTTATTGTTGTCTTCCTTTTGGGGGGTGTGGTAGGTTTGATTTTAGGCTCTATTGTCCATGGCCTGCTGCTGATTATTTTGGTAACTGGAAAATGTTTAATTTGTGATATTAGAAGATAATATCGTTTGTTCCAAATTACAGCAGAAAAATCACTATTCAAAAAGAAAAGACATACTCAAATTCACAGATGGCATTTTTATTTCCTCAAAAATGCATAAAAAAAGAGGTTTGAAATAAAACTGCATAACTAAAAAAAGCATCAATCCAATTTCTTAAATGTAGCAGTAAAAACACAATATATTTAATCTCAGTGAGTTCCTGTAATGGCACAGTTACATTTAAACACCGTTATGATAAGGTGGTTTAAAAGTGTTTTCATATTGTCAAAACAATCCCATGAAAAGGACCAATACTTTCAATACTACCCAGGTCACAGATATAGCTGGATTTATTTAAACAAAAAGGATAAGATATTCTTAATTTCCTGAACATTACTCCAGGAGGAGTAAATGCTGCATTCATTGGGGACTATTTACAGTTGCAAATTAATACACCTTTTGGTGCACTAATGGGTATTTAAAGAAGCAGGACAGTGTATGTCTATGATTGACTCAAAATAAACCAGTGGCCATGTTGAGGGTAATGAAGGAACATGTCACCCAGTGCAACAGTGTGGCTCACGTTGTGTTTTAAATAACAATGGAGCTCTAAGGCACAGAGGAATAAAGACATACTATATCATATACATGCTAGGATCAAGTTATTGTTGGTTTTGGTCTTTTCATTGATTTGTTGACAATATAGAATTTCTCCAGCCATATTCTTTAATGGTTATAAAATGTGTTTTATTATGGAAAATGAGGGAAGCAATGACTCACCTGTGGATGCAGCAGAGCTACAATTGTAGTCGCAGCAGGTGCACACCGAGTCTGATCCAGACAGCTCAACCCATCTGAGAAAAACAAACAGTGATGACGACGTGATCCCTTTTGTGTCAGGAACTGTGCAGCACATTTGAGTTTTATTTCTGATTCTCAAATTTCTTTAAGAAAAAAAAACAAAAATAAATAAACCAACCTTCTTGTTTTTGTGTCGTAGTTGCAGGACTTAGCTGTAGGTGTGGGGACAGAACTGCCCACAGACATGCTGCAGTGCATGTAGAGCTGATACAAGAGATCAGATCACAACATTTCCCATCAGTTAAATGGTTTACAGTCTTTTAGCATGGTATTCAAACAGAAACCAGACAATTTATACTAAAGAAATTAGCAAAGGCTGCAGAAAAACATTAAAAAAATAATAATAATAAAATACAGTTAAGGTATTGCTCAGGTTATAACTTAAAGCATCTTTGCTCACCTGGCCTGTCATTCCCTTGAACAAGAAGGCATCCACAGAGAATCTCACAGCATTGTTTTTGTATGGGATGAATCTGGAGCGACTGTTCTTGCTTTCAACCATACACCTTTAATCACAGGGAGAGAAAATCTGACCATAAGCGTGACCATATACATTTTATTTTTTTTTTTTTAAACTGAGTGAAAATACATAAAGATCTTCAGTTTGTGAGAGAGTGAGGTGTTTATTACCCAAAGTTTTTCACGACTGGAAACTGAGGCACAGAGGTGTGGGACCTCTCGGGAGTCGCATAACACAAGTGGACGTACAGTCTTTCGTCTGGGGACATGGACGGAGCCTCGGCCTCAAAGTACATGGGCTGCCCTAGCATGTACTGGTCTGATGGAAAGAGCCTTTCCCACTGAGCTGAAAGACAGAAGGAAGCAGTCAGGCAACAAGGACAGCACCAGCTTCAAGATTCACCCTCATTAGTGCTCTCAAAATAAATCCAGGTTTCCAAAATACAAATACAAGGACTCAAAGGCTGAGACACACATGATACTGACCAGAAATGCTGTTGACTCTAAGTTATTGACATTGTTTAGTTTCCGAGGACTTTGTGAACAGGATAATGTAAATGTATGCCCCACAAGAAAAAAAAAGTCAGACAACTTTGTAATAATTTTCTGAAAACATGATAAATCAGTTGAGACACCAAATTAATGGTAATTAAATTAAAAAAAAAAAAAAGGTAATGTTGCTAATCATTTTTTACTAAAGCAGAATATTGCCATTCAATATATAGTTTTCTGTTTGTTTTTCAAAAAGTTTCTTTTTTTAGATGTTTTCAATGACAATACAATGACTAATCAAGTAAATCTAGGGAGATACTGTTAATATTGGTAATAATGATTCAAAAAAATTGTTTTATGTTGTTAGTGGCCATAGGAAGAAATGCAAAATAGTTTGTCCATTGCTTTTTACTGGGTGAGACCATTAAAAAGGGCTAAGGCCACCAATCCATTTCCCATAAGTTCTAAATAGACTGTTTCTTCAGTTCTCAAACTAATACTTTAAGTCCTCTGAGAGCCCACAGAAATCAGTTTGGGCCTGATGGGATACATTTTTGCAGGTTTTACCATTTCGTGGTGTCAGAATGAATTTTGCTCTGTTCTTCATTGGTTTGATGACCTTGCGCATCCGCATCTTTGGTGTGTAGCCAATTTTGTAGGAGTATTGGTACCTAAACAGTTAAATACATTGTTCATATTTTAAAAGAAAACAGTGTTAAATAAATTATTTCTAATGTTAGAAAGAACTTGGTGCAGAATGCTTTCTGGATCCAGTACCACTCTTACCTGTTATAATAACATGCAACAGGCAGGGTGAAGGGCACAGCTCGCCTGATTGGTCCTTGGAGACTTGGTGGGTCATATTGTAGTGTGTTTGAATAGGCCACCTGGTAATTACTTGTCTGCAAAGAAACAAACTAGATAAGTGTCCATTTAACATTTTCCCCCCCACTAGCCCACATATATTTTCACTGGCCTGGCAACCAAAAAATGAAAATAACTCTTCTTCCATAATTTATGATTAAAATTAATGTGTACCCAATTTCATGGTGATCCATCCAATAGTTGTTAAGACTAGGGCTGCAACTAACAATTGCTTTCGTTATCAATTACTCTGACAGTTATTTTCTCAATTAAAATCGCTTAATTGTTTGGTCTAAAATATTAGAAAAAAAGTGACAAATGCCCATCAAAATATCCTAGAGCACAAGGTGATTTCATCAAGTGTGTTGTTTTATCCTTCCAACAATCTAAAACTAATGTAAGATCAAGAAAAGCAACAAATTCTCACATTTGAAAAGCAGGAACTATTTTTTATTTATTTTTTAGCATTTTTTGCTTGAAAAATAAAGTAGCCAATTAGTTGATTGTCAAAATAGTTGCAAATTAATTTTCCAACAATCGACTAATCAATCAATCAACTTATCAGCTCTAGTTTAGACATTTCACTCAAGACCATAACTGGCACTAGAGGAAAAGTTCAGGGGCTCAAAGTCAGTAGGATTCATCCTCTGGGAACCATGAATGTCTGTATCAAATTTGGTCCCTATCCATCAAATAGATGATGAGATATATACTACATTACATGATAAGTGAAAACTTTGACGTGTTGGGGGCGCTACAGGAAAAGTCAAAGTCATTAGGACATATCGTCCGGCCCTGTCTGTACAAAGTTTCATGTCAATCCATCATATAGATGTTGCGATAATTTTGTTTGGACCAAAGGGTGGACCGCTCAGCAGATGAAGTTACCAGCCCTAAAGAGAGGCCGGTAGTATTGCTAAAAACTGTTAGCATGGGAGGAAATATTAGGCTATTGTTCAAACTCACCGTGCGTTTGGTTCCACACATGTCGAGGTCATATTCAAAATAAAGGTAGTCCCTCGTGGATTTACTGGCTTGGCATGTCCCCAGTTTGAGCTGAGACTGTGGTTCACCGGTGCCCAAAATGCTCCTCTGCACCTGCACGTGCATTTTTTTCCGCTTGCACGAAGTCTTCACGGAAACACCCGAAACATTAGGCGGACTGGAATTAGGCCGACCCGGGAGCAAGAGTTCCCGGACGGGTTCAGGTAAAGGCTCCTGTCCGATACCTCTGACTGGAGAGAAATGCTCCTTCTCCACCAGCGGCAGCCTCGAGTCCACAAACACTGGGAGGTGCAGGTACGGCGGCGGCAGAGTCGGCGTTTTTCTCCGGGAAACTTTTCTCATCACCTGGGTTGTTTGATTTAAAGCCTCAAACGTCGGTAGTGTTCCTCCATCAGTGGAGGACAACAGCGGCAACATGAAAAACAGTGACAGGTAAAACATGCCCGAAACTCTTGCTCAAAAATAACGTTTAATTTGTATTTTAAGGTTTAGACTTTTTTTTTTTTTTTTTTTTTTTAAATCAGTCTTAAGTAAAGAGTATTATCACTGATGATGTTCTCTTTAGTTGGAGCCAAATCAACAGCACCTGGTGGTTAAAAGGAAGCAGACAGAAACAAAACGGCGCCACTCACTGGTTATTTCTTGAAAAACAACTCAATGGCACAAGTTGTCCTGATTTTAACAGGTGCATTGTTCATAGTTATCCTAGCTCAATCAGTTTAACGAGTAAAACAGCAGGTGGGTTGATTGCGTTATGCGGTAAAGACCCTTTTCACCAATTGCATGCCAAGAAAAGCACAAGTGGAACTAATAACATCAATAATGGCTCCTTTCCATTTAAGTGAGCCATTTGCAGGTGAGCTCACTGGGACATTAAACGGAACAGAGCTACTGTTTGTTTTTAAGTTGCACTTAAGTAAAAGTAGCAATACCACAGTGTAAAAATACTTTGTTACAAGTAAAAGTCCTGCACTCAAAATTTTACTTAAGTTTTTCTTGTCTGTGCCTATAAATAATCAACTGAGATCATTTGAGTTGTGCTCAAATTTTACACCGATCACATGAGTTTTGGCCAGTGCTATATGAGTACAAACATTGTTCAGGTGGTGTAACTCCATATAGTTTGTAAGCAACCTATATGATGATAGGAAAAATGTAATTCTCAAATTATCTTTAATATAAGGTCTACTGTTTGTGTACAGTGGGTGAACAATTAATTCAGGAATTACCTCACAATATTTCTTGTATTTGCTTCCTCTGCTTCACTCATACTTTTTAAATGAATCAATCCTCGGTCAGTAGTGATCTGTAACTTCCATCACTTTGGTGTGTGTTCATGAAATAATTTTTTAGTTAATCTGAATACATGAGCCATCTTATCATAATGCAAATAAAGCTGATGCGTCATCTACCTAAGGACCTTTTTTCTTACAAAAGCTAATTGAAGTTCTGCCTGCAGGTCATGTACAGGTCAGGTCAGGTGTGGAGTTTCTCACTCTAAGTAAAGCTTTCACTTCGGGCCTTGTAGAGGGTCTCAGTGATACCTTATCCACCACATAGTCTGAAGTGATACTGTTTGAACTTCTGTCACATGAATACAGCTAAAATAGCATTTGATTTCATTTGTTAAAATCACTGAAAACAATGGACAGACTGAAACCTGTGTTTTACAGTAATTATGTTTCTTTTCACTGAATTCTACTACTGCTACTACCGCCTACTCTGTATGTGTACCTTTTGGGGGGGAGTTTTTTCCTTTTTTCATAGAGGATCTAAGGACAGAGGGTAAATATGACACAGTGTGTACAAAGTACAAATATTTGACTGATAAGTGGTTAGAGGTAGTTTATTTTATCACAGTTTGCATAAAAATACTAAATCATGGGAACATAAGCTAAACATGTCTCCCCATTCCCTCCTCCAAAAACAGCTCTGCAACCAGAAAGGCATGTCTTTAGATGTTGTTAGCAATAATCAGAGAAAAATACTATTTTTGCACCTCACACTCGTGGTAAAACAAACGTGGTTTAGCACAGATTAGCGCACCGTTAGTAAAAGAAAATTAAGTAGAATGCCAGTCTGTTAGAGGGAAGAAACGGCAACTCTGCTTCATGTGTGTCAAACTAGTTCTCTTCCACACTGCTTTAATATTTTTCTATTCACCAAACTGAGTATGAAATAAGTACTGTGAGTAATGTGCCAGTCCAGTTAGGGGTAGCAGGTGTTGCAGCTCCGTTGCACAGGTGTGTGTTGCAGCATTCATTGGTGAAGGTGAAATTGAGTCCCATGGTGTATTTTTCACCCGTGACTCCACACAGGGAGGGAAGGACGCAGCTCTTCTCATACAACACCACACAGAAGTCTCCTGAAAATGGAACATACGTTTGGAAGAGAGAAACCACACTGACTAATCTCCCTCTGTGCTTGGCACCACCTTTCTCAGTTCTTTTTCTCAGTTTTGATTCATTTAAATTTTGTTCAGTGACTTGAGGCGCCCTCACCTTTCTCGCCCACAGCTCTGCTGGACAGACAGACTTGCCCGGGTGGACACTTGAGAGGGAATCTGATGCAGTCCAGAGGTGAGATGGTGGGGAACACACAGGTGTAACAAAAGAGGGGAACTGAAGGACAGACATGTTGGTTAAAACCACAGTTTAGCTTTGCAGAGGAGCTGGAGTGACATGATTATGATCCAAAACATGATGAAAATGACAAAAACTCTACCATCCATTGCTGTGAATTTAAAAATAGACAAAGACATCCTCAAGTGTTAACATATTGTAATTGATGAGCTATGATGAGGTATATTAGCTAAAGCTGAAACAATTAGTTGATTATTTGGCAACTATTTTGATAATTAACTGTTTGTCATTTTTCAAGTCAAGATGCCAAACATTTGCTGGTCCCAGCTTCTCAAATGTGAGGATTTGCTGGTTTTCCTTGTCTTACATTATAGTAATTGAATATCTTTGGGTTTTTGACTGTTAGACAAAACAAGACATTTAAGAGACGTCATCTTGGGCTCTAGGAAACTGCGATGCTCAATTTTCACTATTTTCAAACATTTTATAGACCAGCTAATCAGTTGACTGCGAAAAGAATGAGCAGATTAATCAATGATAAAAATAATCGTTAGTTGCAGCCCTGCTATTTAGCTGTTGCTGCAAAAGCTGTTTTAAGCATTTCTATTGGCAATTGCATGCATGTTTTGTACATTCATACGCACAAACACACACACACACACACACACAAACTAATGTTTTGTTCACTTACCCACAGCTGGAAGTAAACAAAGGAGAAGCAGAGGGCAAACCAGCTTCGACATTACTGACTGTTTCTGTCTCACAGGGAAAAAATGTTCTTGCAGTTCGATTCTTCAACTCTTCACTTCGTCTCTTTCTTGTTATTGTCTAAAACAAACCGGCTGTCTTCATGTTGAACACAAGAAACCTATTTAAGTCTCCGTCTTTATGACTTAAAGTCAATTTCTAATCAGCTTTATCCAGGCGTCCTCAGTCGGCCCAGCTGCAGAGATCTGAAGGTAAATTTCTTCTGGTTTCTCTTGATTAACTCCAAGAATCTCCATACCCAAGTACTTATGATCCAATTAGGTTGTTAGCTTCCCATGATTTTACAGCGAGCCCACTGTCCTGCAGAGAATA
This sequence comes from Siniperca chuatsi, assembly GCF_020085105.1. NCBI lineage: Eukaryota > Metazoa > Chordata > Actinopteri > Centrarchiformes > Sinipercidae > Siniperca > Siniperca chuatsi. The sequence continues at coordinate 7,275,432 of NC_058050.1, read as the reverse complement.
GCCCCATTCAGATTTAAGAGAATCAATAGGGCTTTGTGAGGAAACTACACTCACTAGTTTAGGTTAAAATCTATATAATATGGGTTATTATATGTCGTCTTATGTCATGACAAGACATAGCGTGTACCAAGGTAAAACAGGGAAGGTTTATTAAATCATGTCTTATCTCCTAATGACAGACGTTGAGTTTGGTAGGAGGGCTGTCAAGTGACCTGCAGTCCCATGACTAGAAATCTGAGTAGGAGGTAGGAAGAGTGTTTTTAACTTGAAATATGGAAAATATGTTAAATTCACAGATCTTTAAAGCTGTTTTGGTTCACAAAGAAGGCTGTTTGTCAGTGTATATCTTATAAACTCTATAAATAAACTAATACTTTCGTTAAATAAATAAATGGTTTTTAGTGAGAAATTTGATAATCTTGTTAGATAAGATAATCATATCAGACACTACTCAATCTCTCTCCACTCTCTTTTTTTCTGTTTCTATTTTTCAGCCATATAGAAGGCCATTGTTCCAATCGTGGTCATGCTTTATTGCAGTAAAGATAACCATATTAGACCACAATGAAATGGTTACGGCAAATAAATCTCGGCATTTCTTTTAACACTGAAATAACAGTTGGCTGGGGTTTGCTGCATCAGGGAAATTAAGATTTTGTCAGTCACATATAAATACAGGCCATTAAAAGTGATTTTCTAGTACTTTACTGCATTTGTCCAAGCTTTCTTAAATTACCTGAGACAAATACTCAGAATTTGGCTCTGCTTTCTTTCCGACCAGGAAGTGTAACATTTTCAACAAAAGAGTCTTGCACATTGTTTTGTGACTTATAAACCTAGTTTTAACGTTTATTAAAGTGTTGAAAATGTTACTGCACAAAGGGAAAACAGAGAAAATGTCCAACTCGATGTGTGGCTAAAAGTGTGTAAACACCTGAACATTACATCCATATGTGGTGGTTAAAGATTTAATTCTGAAACTATGAGTAACAATCTGCTGCTGTAACAGCCTCCACTCTTCTGGGAAGGCTTTCCACAATAGTTTGGAACCTGGTTGCAGGGATCTGCTCCCATTCAGCCACAAGAGCATTAGTGAGGTCCAACACTGATGTTGGGTGATAAGGCCTGGATCACAGTCTGCGTTCCAGTTCATCCCAAAGGTGTTGGATGGGGTTGAGGTCAGAGCTCTGTGCAGGCCAATCAAGTTCTTCCACACCAAACTGGGAAAACCATTTCTTTATGGACCTGACCTTGTGCACGGGGGTAATTAAAACAGGAAAGGGCTGTTGCCACAAAGCTGGAAGAACAATATTGCCTTAAATAGCTATGCTGTAGCATTAAAATTCTTCTTAATTGGATCAGTCTTGAACCAGCACATTTTGCACATGACTGCTCCCTATTTCTCACAACACAATTACTATAATCTCTCTCTTTACTTGCATGCTTGCTGCAGCCCTACTGAACACAAGACAAGGCAAGTTGGCTTCTGCACGCCCCCTGCTGGAGGAAAGAAGGCATGGCTCGCACGTCGACCTGCTGACGCCTCATGCGGATGACAGCTGCGTCCACCTGAGCTGCTGCTCTCTTACCATGCTGGTCGTCCAGCAGCTGCAGACAGGTGTGCTGCAGCCTCGCCAGCTCACCCTCAGAAGACATCAGACGTCGCCTCAGCACTGCACTGCTCTGAGAGATAAACAAGAAACACATTTAGCCTAGTTTGGTTTGTTTGAGACACTAAGTAGGCGACAACAGGGGAGGTGAGTGTTAAACCACTGAATGTTTTTTTTTAAATATATGGTGTGAAAATTTGCAAGCATATTTAAATATGAAGAGATACTGGTTCTGTTTGTTTTCACACGAGTAGAGAAGCTGCTACTATCTTATCTGAAAGGCAACTTTTCTTAGATCTACCTATCTAAGTTTAAAGATACAGTGGAGTGATGAACCTCTACTCCACGTCTTGCTTGATTGTAAGTGTATGTCTTTGGGTCGCCTCTTTATCTGCAGCTCCTAACAACCCTTATAATGTGTTGTGGCAGTGTCAAGAGACAAGTCCCTGTTTTGGTTTGGTTTAGATTAGTCATGCAGATTGTTGTATGCAGAGGTGTGGGTGCAAGCTTATATAATATTTTCTTTCCAGGTTGTGAAAAAATAAACTAGGCTGCAGTTGTAAATATTAAAGCTGCACTAATCAGTATTTTTTATATTATCATTGGGTCAAATAGCTATATGTAATGTGAATGTGTAATGTTGCTCATAGTAACAAACGCGCAGAGAATTATCACCCAACTCTGCAGTTCCCCTGAGCTCTATGAAGTGTTTTAGCATTTTTTAGCTCATTGTTTTGGTTTTATGGCCTGCAGCTTCACTGTTTTGGTTCAGCAGGCTCTGAGAAACTCACTGTACACTACCTTCTCAGCAGACAGACACAGTTAGAGACTAGCTGGTGAACCAGCTAAAGAGCCAGATATTTCCCTCAGGAGTTGGTGGAGACCAAAACAGAGCTAAAAGAGTGAATATTAGACTTACATTCATCAGGTGGCAAGGAACACAACTTCAAATGGATGCTAATGTTGCTCTGTGTTTGCTGGATGTCTAAATGAGCAACTGTTTGCTGACATGTTTGGCATAACAACTTTATAAGGTGATAATGTCAATGTTGTGTTAACAGCTTGTTGCAGTGCCCCAAACTGGCTAAAAATATTTTTAATACTGCTTTAATAAGTGGTTGAAAAATAAGTTTTAGTTTGAATGCTTTGCAGTTTTTTTTCCAGAGGTTAGGTGGTCAAACTATGAGGGCTCTTCCTCATGAATTAAAGAGCTATAGAATAAAAAGACAAAATAAGTTATACCGGAGGACGATATACACCAGCCAAATGGTGTATACAGTGGTTTATTACTGATCTTTTAAGCATTAACAATTGATTAGGAATGAATAAAGCCATTAGTTACATCTCAGAACCCATTTACAAAGTATGAAAAAGAGGGTGGTAGCCAAATTTCTGCAACCATCATTTAAGACATTTTGGAAGCAGTAAACACCTGTATGAGATGAGCAGCCTCAGGTAACTGTGTCCCTGGGTGTCTCTGATAAACCTGCACCAGAGGCCTGTTGAGTTTCTCTCTGGACAGTATGTCACCGCTGTACTCTGGACCCTGTAAACAATAACACGGGGAAAACATCACCTTGTGCACATTGTCACTGAATCTCAAATAAAGTCACTGCTCCTGTTCCACATACACACTAACCTGCACTCTGTCGTGGCTGTGACGAATACAGTTAATTTCCCTCTGCTTGCGAAACAGGGCCTGTCTGGTGGCTGCTGACATCAAAGTCAGGCTTTGCTACAAAAGACAGAATAAAATGGAAACTATGTTTTATAATTCTGATGTCAAAGATGTTAAACACATTGCTGTATTTGTGTCTACCTGCAGACTGATTGTCTCTGCCATTTTCTTCACCAGGCCGTCATTGACTGTATGGTGAACAGCTTTCTGCCTGGTGATTGCACTGGTTAGCGTCTGTCTGATGTTTTTCCTCAGTAGCTGTGACTGGTTGACTGTCAAACTGGACGACTCTAAAATCTGTTTACATTCTGCCAAAAGACAAATCAGTGATGTAAAAAAAAAAAAAAAAAAAAAAGATTTATTTCATTTAAGCTAGCTATAGTGGACTGTCTCTATTGCGCTATATAAATAAAATTGAATTGAATCGCCCCCCCCCCCAAAAAAAAACCCAAAACAAAACAAAAACAAATCAAGAGGTCACAAGAACAGTGAGTTTGTAGGGTCCAGCCTAAATTGCATTGGCACTAAATTGCAACTGCATTTCCTGTTACCATTTACAATACTACAACTGTTTACCTCTGAGTACACAGTGGGTCATTTTAAACTGCTGTGCCAGATATGATCTTTTTGTGACTGTAGTGACGGTAAGCAAGTACACTGTTAAGGGTAGTTAGTGATGAGAGTATGTGGTAGTATGTATTCTATGTTCTATAGAGATATACTGTGATAATAATGCACCCATTTGCACTCTACGTATACAGTAGTTACTTTCCCCGTTGTGAATAATAGACAGCTACAAATGCACATACTGTATCAAAATTACATTTTCAGTAAGCAATTAATTTCTTTAAATAAAGTGAAGGCCTACAGTCTTGCACAGTTTCTAGCCATGCTAGCGGTGTGGCTCTAGGGATGGCAATATCGGTCTGTCGGTCCACCACTTTGGTTCAGACTGAAAACAATGAATGCCATTCATGTTCCCCCCAGGATGAATTGCAACTTTAGTGATCCCCTGACTTTTCATTTAGCGCCGACATCGGGTCATTTTTAATTTGTCCAATAATTTGGTTTATGACCAAATAAAACTAAAGACATTCCTATAAGCCTTAGCTGTACTTTGTCTTTACTGCTAATTAGCAAATGTTAGCATGCTAACACACTAAACTAAGATGGTGAACATGGTAAACAGTATACCTACTAAACACCATCATGTGTAAAATGACACTCCTTTTGTGTTTTGTGTAATTTGTCGTTTCTCTGTGTGAGCTGCTGCAACAGCATGATTGCCTGCAGGGATTGATACGGTTTTACTTTGTGTCCTGAGTGTACCTGGTGTAAAGGGGCTGACTGGGTCTGTTTTGGTGAAGGTCTGAGCAGCGCTGTGGTGTCCTCCAGCAGAGCTGCAGTGAGGCAGTAGTTCCAGGACACGAGCCCTCTCACTGGCACAGTCCAGCAGCTGTCTGCTGCTCTGACCCAGGGCCTGGAAGAGACAGAGGGGGTCTTAAAAAGGACGCATTAGGGCTGCAACTAACGATTATTTCCATTTTTGATTAATCTGGCGATTGATTGATTAGTCTATAAAAAGTCAGAAAAAATTTGTTTTATATAACAGTTCATAATATTCGTGCCAGAAAAACAACAAAAAACCCCAACAAATATGAAGTGGTTATGAGAGAAGGGTTGAGGTTATTGGTGCGTGAAGGCTTTGGCAGTCTTGTTTTTCTTCCATCACTCATGCCAGTAAATCACATTAAAGGGCAAGTGGAAAAGAGAGAGAAAGAAGCAGAGTGTGGGGGGGAGGCTTAAAAGGAAAATGAGTCAACCAGTGAAGACAGAACAGTAACGTTATAAATCACCTGTAGCTGGGTCAGTGTGTTTCTCAGCACTCCCTCCAGATCCTGTTTCAACTGGGCCAGCTCTCTTCTCTCACACAACAACAAGTAATCAGCACCATCTCTCTCCTGCAGCAGAGCAGACCTGTCAGCGAACACATCTCCTATCCTTGACAAATGAAATTCACAATACAGAGCTTCATGAATTAATCCGTAGTCTGTAGTATCACTTACACCACGTCTGGTGTTGGATTAAGCTGTAATGGCTGTGAAAACTAACATATTTCACAGGCATTATTGAAAGGATTTTAAAAAATGTATGGAAGTTTGAGAGCCATTACATGCGTGTTTCTGCATGTGAAATCACTAAACATTTCCTGTGGTGCGGTGCAGACAAACTAAAAATTGGCTAAATTATTAGTTTCTTTTGAACTTAGATTAACATAAAAAAGTCCAAGTCTAGAAGTGCTTGAGACCAAAAGTCCAAACATTTAAGGCAAGCGCAAATGTCAGACAATTTGAGCCTCGACTCTGGTACCACAGCTGATCCCTGTGGAGAAACACTCTTTTTGATGTTTATTCTCGTAAGGAAGGTCAGAAGTCAGAAAGAAACAAAACAGCAGCCCTGAAACGATAAGTGATTCAGTGTTTTCCTCGTGGATCATCTGGTTATGTGACTGTATTTATTCCATTATGGCCCAAAGAACAAAGCACAGTGTAGCGAAGAGCATCCTGACAAGAACAAGTTGGGTCACATTTAGGGTTGAATTGTGAAGATGAAAAAATCTGTATACATGGTCGAACATCCACTTACTCTGCACCCAAGCAGATACAAGACCCTCTCACTGACTTGGTTAAACGCGAACAGCCAGGTTGTGTAAACTTACCGTCTCAGCAGTGGACGGCCTCCTGGTCCTCCCCTCAGAGCTCCTCCTGTTGATAGTCAGAGCAGTCCTTAGGCTGCGCAGCATCCTCTCCAGGTGGCCCCTCTCCCTCTCCAGCTTGATGCCCTCCTGGGTCACCCTGCCGGCCTGCCTGCGCAGCTGGCCCTCCACCTCCCGCACCCTCCGCATGTAGTCACTGGCCACGGCAACGCTGACCCCAGCACACTGCTCACGCAAGCTGGTAGGCGGGAACGGGGCCACAGGTGATCTGTGAGAGCCACTGGGGAACTTCAGAAGAAAAATAGATTGCAGTTTCCAAATGTCTGAGTCAGTGGTAGAAAGTTCCCAAGTTACAATTTTGAGGTACTTGTACATAACTTGAGTAGGGAAATATTGCACTTTTTAACTACACTTTATTTATTTAAACAGCTTTAGTTAGCCTAATAGTTACTTTGCAGAGAAAGATTTTATTTACAAAACGTGTTCAGCTTCTAAGATATGATTAGTTACATACTAAACTGCCCAACAGTATATAAAGAGGGTAAAGTAGTTCAAATTAGCCAGCTCTAACAAGGACAATAGTAAAATGGTGCTTATGTTAATATGTAATAATAATCCAATAATGTAATACTGTATGTATGTTACACTTTAACACTCTGAACGGAGCCATTCATTATAATGAATACTTTTACATTTGATGTATACTTATGTAGGCTACTTTTACTTGTAGGAGTAAATTTATACTCTTGTGTATATAGGCTACTTTTGCTTAAGTAAAGGATATGAATACTTCTTACACCACTATTTGTCATTGTCTTACCGCCTAATGTATAAAAAGTTCAAGTTGTTCAATAATTAATTTGTAGTACTTTTAGTGTGTTATCTCATATGAAAACATCCCACCTCGTCCTAAATTCTCAAGAACTTAGATCTCAACTTAAAAGTAAGCTATAAATATAATCTGCAGATGTTTGTATTACATATTGTTCCTTATGAGTGTCACACTTTATCACGCTGACCAAATATTGTTTTGTCAGTTCAGTGAATTGTCCTCAGTTCAGGGTCTGTCTTCGAGCCTGTGTTTTCTCACCATCGCTCCTGTAGTTTGGGGCCTCGACATCTTATTTTTGCAGATGGAGTCACGACTCTCTCCGCATTCCTCCGCTGTGATCTTATCTTCGGTGGTTTCCGCTGTGCCGTCTGCGCGCTTTGGGGTGAAACCGGCGGCGGCGCTGCAGCTCCGGGGACGGCTGCAAGTCCCGGACCGCCCGGCCCGAGTCTGCCGCACCAGGCGCTCCGCCCGACGGATGGAGCGGAGCGTCCCATCGCGCCAAGACTGCGGTCCGATGGTGACAGAGCCGAGTGGCACCGACTGGACCTGCATTCCTTCACATGCGCTTTCCTCCTAAAAAATCTTTACTAACAGCTGTTTCCTCTCTGAATATGATAAATCCCTGTAATTAGTATTTTGTGTCCACTGTGAAACATCCAGGGGATAACTTTGTGTGGGGTGTTGAGGTATGAGCTCCATAGCAACAGTTCCTAAAGTAACTAGAAACTCAAAGCTATTTAGTGATTGGACAGTGAGGAGGAGACAGCTAGGGAGCACTGTCATTCAACACTGACTTTGGAGTTAGGGTCAGACCATGTTTCAGACGCCCCTGGTTCCTCATTTTATCCCCACAGACAATGTTACATGAGTTGAAGCACATGTAGCCTAAAGGTTGAATCACCAGTACAAACATTAACAACTGCTTTAGAACATATTTGGTTTTTATGAAAAGTCAAAAAGGTACAAGCCTATGTAAGTAAAAACGTAGAGGGATAAGTTAACTACGACTCCCAAGGTGCATTTCGGCATCACAGAGCTTACAGTGTAACTGAACCCCCAAACCACCGGAACCAGCGGGCCCTCCGACTTCTTGCAGTTGCCTGGTTTGAAGGTCATATTTCATCACAAAGCATGCGTGATGGTTAATGAAATAACAGCATCTGTAGACATAATTAATTTGGATCAGAGTGTTTAATTCTCTTGAGCTAAAAGAAAGAAAGAAAATGTCTCCAGTCCCAGACTAACAATACAAGACATGTAAACACTGAAGATAATTGAAAATTGTTCCAAAGTAAAATAAAAAAAAAAAGTGTATAAAACCAGAAAATGAATGCAGTTAAAAATATTATTTTGGTCCTTGGTATTCCCCTCCTCGAGTGCTAAATTAGCACTGTAATCAAAACCTTAGCAGATCTGTACTGAGAAAGTTAAAAGACAAACACAATAAAGACAACTGCAAGGACCTTCATAGAATAAAGACAACAAATTCAGATTTAAAGCATTATCGTACCCAAATCGCACACAAATGTTAGATCCACTAACTATACCATTCAGAAATGTTTGTATCAGCAACAATCCCACAGTATGAAATGAAATCTAATCACAGCCTAACCATTAGACCCATTACATTCAAAACATTAACTACAGTAAAATGGTGATTTATAAATCAAGTATTAAACAGATATAAGACCTGACATCGCTCCATACTGAAAACAATATCTTTCTGACTCGCGAAGTCTGAAATGACTGATTCACTCCAGAGAGTTTAGTAGTAATTGTGGAAAATTAAACTTTCCTTTGTCTGCAAATGCAAACCTCAAACATACAGAGTGATAAATATAAATAGACTTGATGTACACCACAATAAATATGCTGAAGAGGCAAAAAGGTGGTGCAGAAAGTGCAAAAGTAATCTTCCGTCTCCGTGCAGTTAGTTTGCATCTTGTCAGTACAGTATGTCAGCCCAGTTGTCCTCTATCACAGTGTGTGTTTGATGGCGGTCAGAGGTTCACGTTTGTTCTGCAGGTTCTGCTGCAGCTCTGTGAACAGATGGTCCCGCTCCTCAGCATCCAACAGGATTTGCTACGTTGAAGAAAAATTAAAGATCTCAGTCACCATCACAAGTATTCATAATGGAGCTCAGATTATCATGCACCCTAAAACAGGATGTTACACATTTCACACAGAATACTTGTTGGCATGATCAGTTCATTGTTGTTTTTTTGTCTTTTCGTGGGATTTGTTGAAAATATGAAAAATATATAATATCCTTGAAGTGTGGCACTTTACTTCTTTGTTAACCCACTTTTCTCTTGTTCTTTTGCAGTTAGAAGTAGATGAGGTAGTTCTGTACTTTAAATTCCCCACAATTTTTGGCTGCTGTGGCTGCATTGCATTATGGTCTATGGAGGCTACTGCTGGTGAGAAATTAAAGTCTCTGTTTTCTACAATCAATTTTTCTTGGTATGACTGTGAGTCTATAAGAAGCTGTCAAACCTTGACTTGGAGGATGTGACATCAAAACCTAGCACTGGTGTTTGGGACTGTTTAAGGTTATCATTTTATTAAAAATAGAAACAGGGCTACAAATTGCCAGGAAGATGCTTTTTTAAAAACTTTTCAAGTGCTTCCGGGTGTATTTTGACATCTTGCTCTTTTGTCTCCTTGTGTTGTCTTCCTACAGTAATTGCTTTCAGTAGCAATTATATCATAACAACAGCTGCATAAAAGTGAATTTAAATAGGAGTACACAGACAGGGCCGGTCAGTGTGTGGTATGTGGAAGTGTCACACTGTGCACAACAATAGTAACTTGATACGTCATCTCAAAAAGCATCCAGCTACTTTTAGGATCACTAAAGATGGACCAAACCAAACTGGCATTGCAACATTTGTACTGTGAGCTCCTTGGACCCGTGACAGATGTCAGACAGATATTCTCTGCCTTCACAACAAAACCATCTGTGTTACTTTCACTCTGTGTCAGTGTTTAACATGGACGCTGGAAGTAGGCAGACTTGAGTCTCCGTTAACAGCAGTCACTCTGTTACCAGCAAACAGAGTGACAACTGTCTTATATGAACGGGTCCATCGCTGGTTGAATGGGCATTGGTAGATCCATGTATCCTTGTCTCCTGTATGAAATGCGCGTCCAGGTGCTGGCAAATATTTCATATTTAGTAGCATGCGGTTGCGTATGAACTTGAAATTAAGTATTTCTGTGTGGAAAGAGGTTTTTAGGGCTGCAACTGACGATTATTTTCATAAACCGATTTATCTGCCAATAATTTTTTGGTTAATCGATTAATTGTCTCCAGAGAGTAGCAGAAAATCCTCACATTTCAAATGCTTGAACTATGATGAATTATTTTGCATTTTTGCTTATACGACTGGCTATCAAAATAGTTGCCGATTAATTTTCTGTAAATCAACTCATCGATAAATTGACTAATCGTTGCAGCTTATTTATAATTTTATACTTTTTATATGTGTACGTTATATTTAAATGTATTTTGTATATTATGTATACACATTTTACACAATTTAAGCTACTTATTCAACTGTATGTATATTTATTTATTTTTCCTTTCTTTTGGGAGCTCAGGAAGGAGGAGAGGTGAACATGGAAGGGTTGTGATGGGTGGGAGATATGCATTTCTGAATTTTTCAGTGCTACAATACTGCTATTGAATATTTTCAATAAAGAAAATGTGTGTTTGGGAGTTATTTATTCACTCAGAGTTGATATGGCTCTGTGGTCTACAAGAGTTTAACACCAGTGTTAATATACTCTAGTAAACTAACATGGATGATGTGTTCCTTGTCGACATGCACACACCGAATACTCAAATATTTGTTAGGAGACAATAAGCAGCAGATTTCTTCCTTACCTCTATGAGTTTGTCTCTCTTCTCCAGGCTGTCTCGGAGTTTCCTCTCCTCTCTCTCTCTGTCCTCTCTGTTGTTCTTCCAGGCTCTATCGGCCTCCTTCTTCTCCTTCTCTTTCTCCCTCAGCTCCCGCTGAGTGTCTCTGAGTTGAGCTGTCAGAGCAGACACCGTCTGACTGTGACTCTCCTGCTGATTCTGGTGAAAAAGTAAAAGGAATAGTTAGAAAGACTGAGATTTGATCAACTAGCCTGGCTCTGTCCAAAGGAAACAAAATCCACCTACCAGCACATCTAAAGCTCATTAATGAACATTTCTTTAATTTGTACAAAAACCAAAGTGTAAAAACATTTGTTCTATCTTTGTTTAAGTTATTTTCTTTTGTACTTGATTCCTGCTGGGTTCCTTTGTTCTGTTATGATTGTACTTTATATTTTGTTTGCTACTCTATACTAGGGCAGCAACTAACAACTACTAACTACTTTTCATTATCAATTAATCTTTCGATATATTTGATTAATCGTTTAGTGAAATGTCAAAAAACAATTTTTAAAAATATCCATCCAACTTCCCACATCTCAATATGACATCTTCAAATGTTTTGTTTGACCAGAAGTCCAAAACCAAAAGAATATTCAGTTTGTTCATGTTTGGCATTTTCAAATTATTATCAAAATAGTTGCAGATCATTTTTCTGTCGATCGACTAATCTTTTAACAGACTGTTTCAGCTCTACTCCATACCATGCAATCATGGCCTTGAGTCAAAATAAATATGATACATTTTTAGATTTCCAAAAAGTCCTCTAATATCAAAGTGTGTTTAAAATCAAGAAGTAGCAGGTGAAAAAGGGAAGAGTCATTCTCAACTCAGAATATGTAGGCATCTTTGTTTGTTAGTTGTCTCTTTAATGTATAAAACTTTTAATGCTAATATCTCACCTGCACCAGGTCCTGGTATTCCTGCAGGGCTATGGTGAGTTTGGTGACCTCCTTGCACAAGGTGGCGCTGTTTCCCTCTCTGTCCTTCAACAGGGCTGCCAGCTCAGCCCTGCCCCCTGCCAACCCCTGACCAATCACAGAGTCAGAGAGAGCCTAGAGGAAAATGACATGTTGTGAGTAAAAGTTTCCCCATGGTCACTGAAGTCAGTATTTACTGACAAAGCTCATCTGAGGCCAAAAGGCCTGAGGACTGCAGAGTAGGCTCCTCATTCAATAACACACAGAGAATGAAAGCTCTTCAACTTTCTTTTAAAAAGTGGAAAAAGTGAAATTAACACATATGTAACCTTATACCGCAGTCATACTGCAGCTATCAGAAAGCTCTTCTAACACTGATATATTTCTGTTAAGTCTGTGGATAAAATTATATCATAAAAACCCACCAGAAACCTGAAACAGGATGCTTATGATTCACCTATTTGTAATATTACATGTGAGTAATTCTCAAAAATGTTGGGTTTTTGAATCAGATGGCCTATCTTTATTTGTTTCTTGTCAAATAATAGACAATATCATCAACAGATTTTTTTCATGATTTAAATTGTAATCTGTACTCAAGAATGAGTTTATTAGTTCAGCATTAACATATTCTCTCTGTAGCATTTCTTGCACTTATGGTTAGTTTATAGTTTATCACTGAGATAATGATATATTTACCTCATAAAAATACAACAGCTAGCCTTGTAAGAGACAGATTAAGATTACAGATGCACACAGTTTTCACTTTTGACAGGTCTACAGTTTCATTTATAATGTTTAAAATGCTGCTCAAATTCAAACTCAGTTGTAATTTCACATAGTCAAAAATATTACTGACATAATGAGATACTTTCAACAATAGTCATGAAAATCTAGCTGAAAGTTACACAAAACAATTAACTACCCTATAAATAAAAAATAAAAACGGGGATTTTGAAAAGTGAGGGAAATTACACCCTTGTGTACCTGTGCATCTTTCTGACGGCTCTCCAGCTCCTCTTTGAGGTAGTGGATTAGAGCCTCCTTCTCCTGCAGGACAGTTGTGAGGGCCCGGTCCCTCTGTCTCCACAACTCCCTCTCTTTCTCCACCTCGTTCAGCAGTCGCTCCTTCTCCCCCAGAGCCACTCGCAGGTCCTGGAGCAAAGACAAAATGCAGGTCTATCTAAATAAAACTTTAAGTACTTGTAGAATGAACTGTGCAAGGGAAGTACAAATGTACACAGTGCCTGAATGTAGTAAGAATGTGGGTGTGTGTGTGTTTTGAACCACAATGCACGCAATTCCACCCCTGGTTTCTAATGTGTGTGTGTTCTTACGTTGATAATATCTTGGTTGCACTGCAGCACAGTGTTGAGTGTGTCGAGGTCTCTCTCTCTGTCTCTTCCAGCCTTCCTCAGAGCCTCGATCTCGTTCTCCATGTCCTCCTCTTTCTCAGTCATTTTGGACCTCAAATTCTGCAGGGCAGCCTACAGATCACAAAACATGTTACATATTAGATTTAAAAACAATAATTAATGGATTGATCGATCAACAAAAAATTTACTGCCAACCATTTTGATAATCAAATAATAATTTTCCAAGCAAAAATACCAAACATTCCCTACCCAACAAAAGAGAAACTAGCATTTTCACTAATTTCTGACAGTTTACAGACCAAACGATTAATCAAGAAAATAATCAGCAGATAAATAGATATTGAAATTTTGTTGCAGCCCTACATTTCAGTATATTCAGGTGCATTAAAAGGGGTAGGCAATAGTCTTTCTGAAAGGATTAATTAATCAAACATATTGATGTGACTTAAATAAGGTTGGTTAGAGAGTCGTAATGTTGGTAAATTTTTTATTAATTTCCCAGCTGTAGTCTGTGCTCATCCCTATTTCCTCCTGAGAGCCACCGGATCAGCACGTAAATCAGCTGAAACACACATACCCCATCTTTACAAGCCAAACTGCCAAGACTACACTGTTAAAAGGCCTTTGAATTCGAAATGTTAAGGTTGTCAAGTCAAAATCTGCATGAAACACAAGATGTTGATATTTGTGTGATTTAATGACATAAACAATAGAGTTAATTCAAAACAGTTTGTAATTTCTGGTTTACTGGTAAAACTGCGTGCAGGCCTGAGGTAGAAAAAATACCCATCACAAGACCTGCACTGCTAATACAAAAGCCTTCAGGAACAGGACGACTAGGTCTCATGACTATCAGCTAAAGTCTGTCTGCTCATGCCGATAACTGCTATGCTTCAGTGAGTGGGTAATACGTGTCATCATAAGCAGACCCAGCATTAAGCACTTAATGGCAATAATCAGGACAGTGTCAGCTCTAACCTTGTTGTTAGAGAGCATTTCCTTCAGATTCTCTGTCAGTTTCTCAGTCAGCTTGTTGGCCAGCTCAGTCCCCGCTCCCTCCTCCACACATAGTCTCCTAATCAGACCCATACACTCCTGGAAGAGAGGAAATATCTGTCTGCTTAGTGCAAAATTATAAACACACTCATCTAACAGCACTGTTAGGGAAAAACATTTTAACTGAAGTTTATCTGATTTGGATGTCTTTACTTGAGTTTAAAAATTTAAGGCTTATCTAAGTGCGGAGTTTTGTAATATTCAAAGTTTATGAAGCCATTTCAAGCATGAAGCATTATACAGGGTCAAAACAACTCGAGCCAAGTGTTCATATACTGTAAGCCAAACTGATATGTATGCAAATAAGAACCACTGCAAACATCAGACAGTTCTGTCATAAATCTACAGCTCCATGAACCAGGCAGTCACATTTATTACTTATCTACTCACCCTGAAACTAAAATCTGTTTAAAATCACTGTGTGAGTTCAAAAAAGGCAGAGTTGTTGATCTAAAGAAAATTAAAACTTAACTCCTGAAAATGTTGGTGATACATTTGTTGACATTAAGGGATCATTATAAGGATTTAGGGACATGATTTTCTTTTTTTATAGCATACATTTGCTATCTAATTATGTTTACTGCATATGAACAGCTTATCTTTGATGTAAGCATACTGTATTTTTGTAAGCTAGACGCATGCATGTTTAAAAAAAAAAAAAAACACCTGGAGTATTTGCATATGTTTATGGCTTAGTTTGAAATTTTTCGAAAATATGCTTATTTGCTTTGTTGGCGAAAGTTATATAGGAAGATTGATATCACTTTCATATCCGTAAGGTAAATATGAAGCTACAGCCAGCACCGGGTTAGCTTAGCTTAGCTTAGCTTAAAACAACAGCTAGCCTGGCTCTGTGCAAAGCTAACAAAATCAGTCTACCAACACCTCTAAAACGTACTAATCAACACGTCATATTGTGTTTTTGTTACTCTTGGAAAGAGCCAGGCTAGCTGTTTCCAGTATTAATGCTAAGCTAACAAGCTACTGGTTGTGGCTTCACATTTCAATGAGTGTGGTATCAATCTTCTCATCTAACTCTCATCACGAAAACAGATAAGCATATTTCACAAATAAAAGAAGTTACAAGTGCAGCACAAGTGCAACAGGGACTTTGTTATAGAGTCACTTATTGATTAATATTTAATAGGCTGTAATCCATTCGAGCACCCTTTGGTTCAGATAAAGATTTTGGTCATCTTTCTGAGAGGACAGTCCTATTTGCTTTAGCCATTTAGCTATCATGTTCATGCTGTAAATCATTAACATAACAAGCAGCTTAAGAAAAGCTGAATATAACATGCTTCAGCGCCACTGGTACAATGTGGTGAACAGACAAACACGAATGCAGGTTTGGCACTGCCACTTTAAGGGAGTACAGTGACTTCAAAGACAAACAACATTCCAGTGAGCTCTGAGCCAGAGCCCCAGCAGCAGCAGAAGATCCAACTACTGCGTGCATGACTGAGTCCTGTCTCCCCTCATCACCTCACCCACCTGGATCAGACGCTCCCGGCTGTGCAGGGAGTGACCGAGGCTCTGCAGCAGGGAACTGCCACCCTCCTCCTGGACCAACTGGGGGAAAGAGGAAAACAAATGACAATGGTTTCTTTTATAAGAGAGCAGTAGGACAAACAGTGGTGTTAATGAAGCGATTCTTGCATAAGGCTGAGTAAAATATACTCCAGATCCTAAGGGCTGGGTTTTGGGGCCTATTTTCATTATCAATTTATGTGCAGAATATTTTCTCGTTTAATCGTTTGAAAACCAGAAAACAGTGAAAAATGCCTATCACAATATCCTAGAGCACAAGGTGACATCATCAAATGTCTTATTTTGTCTAATAAACTGTTCAAAACCCAAATATATTACATTTACTATAACATTACAAATTTGAGAACCTGAAACATCAAATGTTTGGGAGATTTGCTTAAAAAAGAACTTACATGATTATTTGATCATAAAAATAGTCGATTTATCGACTAATCTACTCAAACCCAGCCAGTAGAGCTGCAACCAATAAAACAATACTTAATTTTGATACCTTAGTTTGGGGAATATTAACATTAGAGCTAATCCGATTAGTTGATTGAATTCAAATGAATTAGCAACTATTTAGATAATCAATTAATTGTGTCAGGCATTCTACAAGCAAAAACTTCGATCGTACTCTGGTTACACCTCACATTTGAGGATTTACTGATTTTCATAGTTTCATGTCATTGTAAAATGAATTTTGTTGGGCCTTGGACAACACAAGACATCTGAAAAGGTCATCTTAGACATCTTGGATATTTTCTCACATTTTAATAGACAAATAGAAATTGATTAGAATTGGTATAAATGGTTGAATAATTAATATTCGATTCATTAATATTGAAAATAATGGTTGGTTGGAGCCCTAATCAGCATCACCGATCAAAGGCACTTCAGTACGTACAACAGTAAGTGAACACATCACTGTTCAAAGGCACTTCAGTACGTACAACAGTAAGTGAACGCGGCATCGTTCACACAGCGTGACGGCTCTACAAAACAGCTGAGAGGCCTTTTAATGATATCCTCTATCGTAAGACTACAGAGCCCGGGGCAAACTCTACTGGTCAGGGAAGATTCCAGAGAGAGGCAGTGTATGTGTGTTTATGTGTCTTTATCTGCACCTGTAAATGAGGAACCGCGGACACACCCTTCCACAGGCACAAAACAATGTACACCCACCCTCCATTCCTTTCATAACGCTATATTTGTGCTCAGTCAACATTCACAGAGTGGTTTATGGAGCTGTTTGGACATGTGACTGAGGAGCTGCTGTGCAATGATGGACTGCATAATAAACCTGTTTTTCTTGTTTAAAAAAAAAAAAAGGTTAGAGGCAATCATTTCCTATGACAGCTGGTAAAAATAACTACATAATAACTGACATCTCCATTCCAACTCCACATATTATAACTCATTGTATGAATTAATTATACCACTGACTACATTTACCTTTTTAAAAAGGAGCAGTTCAACATTTTGGGAAATATTCCCTTTCTTGCCGAGTTAGATGAGAATTTAAACCACTCTCATATCTTTTCATCCAGTACCTCTAAAGCTCACTTATGATCACGTTATATCTCATTTTTGTAAAAATAACAAATTGTGGTTTTCGAGGGGTCATGTGCTGGACTATTTGTCCGGGATTAAATGAGTTATAACCTGTTAAAGTATTAGGTTCACATTTTGTCTGTCGTAGAATAGTTATGTTATAGTTATGCCCATATGTACATTGAAACAGGTTTTGCTTGCTGTAATCATTCTTCCTGTTCATAGTGACTATTAAGAGATCTCTTCCTAACATGGTTCCAATGTTAGTGATGGGGGACAATATCCACAGCCCTGATTCTAAAATACCTCCTAAAGTTCATCTGAAGCTAATGGGATGCTTCAGCAGTCTGAGTGAGACAAATCAAAAGGGTAACATCCAAAGTTATAGTCTTTTTAGTACTAAATCCTTATTTTTGTTTCCTTGGACAGTGTTTCTGTGTTGAGATGCAATGGAGGGACAGTACCAGTTCCCAGAGGGAATTTTATTCTTAAAAAGGCTGTAGCTGGAAAATACCCACTTGATTTGACTAACTTAGACTGCTGAACCCTCATATTAGCTTCACCTAAAGTTGGAGTTTCAGAACGAGGACTGTGGATTTTGTCCCCCATCACAGACACTGAAATTGCTTTCAGAAGGGATCTCTTAATGCCCAGTATGAACAGCAGGAATGATTACAGCATGCAAAATTAGTTTCAATGTTTTAAGACAGACTTGGAAAATTGTGAACATATAATTTAATTAATGAGCTTTAGGAGGTGCTGGTAGGCATATTTTGTTACCTTTGGACAGAACCAGGCTAGCTGTTTCCCTCGTTTCCAGTCTTTATGCTAAGCTAACTGCTTGGCAAGAAAGCGAATACACATACTTCCCACAGTGTCAAACTACTCTTTTCACATATAAATGTCTCAAGTGGAGTGTGTGAGACAACAAACTGAATACTTACAGGGGCCCAGTCTTCTGATCCGTTGACTTCTGTTGGTTTGCTCTTCCCATGTTTCAGCTCGGCCTCCAGGGTCCTGATGCGGGACACAGCTTGGTCCAGCTGGCCTCGCAGGTGCCTGACGGCGTGGTGAACCCTGCCAGTAGCGCTCTAAAATGACAAATTATTTCTTAGTAAAAATGGGTTGTGGAATTATTTAGTAAAAATAAGTGAAATGTGTAGTTCTAATCTTGTTGGACTGCTGGACTCAGTTGCTCCCGGATTACCTATTGCAGCACACTGTGTCAATATTTACAGCCACTAGCACACACAGCATCTGGTCAGAGTTCTTCCATTCATATATACATACAGTACAGTCCAACTGTATATGGCATGCTCAGACAGGAATGAAAACACGCACCGCTCGAAGAAGAGGCATGAACTCGTCCCTCAGCTCTGTTAGCACATCTCCGTCCTCTTCATCCATTTCATCGCCTCCGTTCTCCACATCACCAAAGTTCAGCACCCTGTTCACTGAGGGTGACGCCATCTCTCCAACTTTTCCTGAGTACCTCCCGTCCTTCCTGCCCAAAACTGGGATCCTACTCCCTGATGGCGAACTGACCGGCTTCACTTCAATACCTCTCAGCTCCTTCAGCACAAAGTTGGCTGACTGAACACCTGGTGAGTCAAACGGGTCGTTGTCATCAAGAGAGTCCAGAGACTGAATGGACGCAGTGCGGGAAGACGCTTGTAAGGAGACACTGGTCGCCGCCAGTGAAGACAGGCTGGAGCTGAAGGATGCCACCCTCTGCCAGTGGAGGGGCATGCTCTGGGATTTGTCCCGGGACAGTGCCAATGGGGAGAAGGGTTGGAAAGGCAAGCGGCGAGGAACCCCACACACAGACTCATAATCCGAGTCGGACACTCGTAAGGAATCACAGCCTTCACATCCTTTGCCCTTCCTGCATCTTTTACCCGTTCTTATAAAATATGGACAAGTGTCCCACTTCTCGGACCAGCACTCGTACTCTGAGAGTGCCATATTCTCTTTGAGCATCTCCTTGTAGCCCTCCTTCTCCGCCTCTCCATCCTCCTCGCTGGTGCTGCCCCTGCTCTGGAAGTCCCGTGGGTGTCTCTGGTGGTAGTTTTGGCGCACCCACTGTCTGATCTTGTCCCTCTCCTGCGTCAGCTTCTGAAGCCTCTCGGACGAAAGCACCCTCACCCTGGCTATCACCGAGTCGAACTTGAATACCCGCTCAAGGATGCACATGCATTTGCCACACACAAACTCCCCCTGCCCATCGCCCCGTGGTACAGACTGCCCCAGTATGTGAGTCAACACCGAGAGCAGATCCATTCCTTTGGATGGGGAGTTCAGGGATAACTGGGACTTGGAGAGAGACCCTGAAGAACCAAGCGATAATGTGCTGCCTGTGAAGAGTATAAAAAAAAGTTTAGACCCTTAAACAGGCATACACTATGTGACCAAAAACTTTTCTTTATTTCCTCCAGACCCACCCCAGGGGCTGCTCTGCGAGGACCGGGACAGGCTTCCTCCTCTCGGGGTCTGAGGCTGACCAGTCTTCTTATTTTGGCCCCCAAACAGCCACCGCCTTTGGTTTCCCTGGAGACCTCCGCCACATATTCGACACAAGTCATTTTTACCTCTGGAAGACATTGTGGACAGAGGGCTGATACTATCCCCCTTGATGTCCGACAGATGTTGGAAATTCTCTGTGAATTAAAGCAGAACAAACAGGGATGCATTTACAGCAGTGGTTCGCAACCTGGAAGTCAGGAACCCACAAGGGGTCACGAGAGGATTACTGGAGCAAGAAACAAGAAAAACCTAAATTCTACTCAAAATTAGATTAAGTGTTCAGACTTTTGTCTTTGCTTTTTTTTACCCATGCAAGCAGCATGGTTCTAGGGATGGCAATGTTGTTCCGTCTGTCGGTCGGTACACCACTTTAGTCAAGAGTGAAATACTGTATATCAACAACTACTGGATGGTTTTCCATGAAATTTTGTACTACTGACTTTGGTGATTCCCTGACTTTTTCCTCTAGCACCACCAGCAGGTACACATATCCATGTCCCCCTCAGGATAAATCGGCAAACCCTTAACTTTCCATCTACCACCACCATCAGATCAAAATTTTACTTTGTACAATACTTTGGTTTATGACTAAATACTGGGGCTGTCACTTTTTCAAAAAGTCAAGTTTGAACATGTAGTCCATTCTAATTCAAACACAACCCATATAGCGTAACGCGTGTGTCTGACAAACACTGAACTGTGACTGTCAGATTAGCATGTGTGGCCAGAGATGTCCATCTGTCGGTGGTCAGAGAGAGTGTCTTACTCTTCAGTATAGTGTTTCTCTCTTTTCTAAGTGTCTTGTGGTTGTACAGTTGATTGTACTCATTTCTGGTGCCTCCGCTACCTCATTTGGGTGGCAAGCAAGCAGGTGAGTCATCAGATTTGTTGCCGTTGACGAGTAAGGCAACTGCTTTTCACAAAGTCAGCAATGCTCTGAAATAGCATTTATAATAAATCATCATGTTTTGTCAGACCAACAGTCCAAAAATGTACTATCACAGAAGACTAAGAAAACCAGCAGTTATACCTTTAACAGGCTGAAAGTGGGGAATTTTTGGCATTATTGGTTTAAAAACAGATACTTAAACGATTAATTAATTAACAAAATAGTTTCCACTTAATTTTCGGTCAATCAACTAATCAAATAATTGTTTAAGCTCTAGTAGGGAGATTACATTTACATAATGGCTGAACAGTCAAATTGCTAAAAAAAAAAAAGTGACATTTTAAAAAAATTATTATTTTGGTTCCATCTTCTCAAATGTGAATATTTTCTGGTTTTCTTCTTCTGTGATAGTTAACTGAATATCTTTGGGTTTTGGACTGTTGGTTGGACAAAACAAGACCAAATGATTAATCAATAATATAATCAGTAGATTGATCAATATGGAAAATAATCGTTAGTTGCAGCCCTAAAACAAAACAACTTCTGTTTGTTTGACCCTCCTCATAAGTTTAATGTGTCTACAAGTCGTGAACAGTTCAACCAAAGTGATTTCCCCAACTCAAATTGTTTAGTTCAAATACTGTCAGTATTTCACAAGAGAAAAGGGAATAATTACAGAGAAGTAAGAAAAGTGACCACGCAGATTTATCTTGTGACCCCTTTGGTGGGTTCTGACCCCCAGGTTGAGAACCACAACCTACTTTATTGTCACAGTATCCATTATAGAAAAGAAGCTATAGAAAGTAGTTTCTTAATCAAAGTCAACATTGCTTGTAGCCTAACAGCTGGCAGTGACTTCTTTTTAAAAAGTCGGTTGGAGTTCATGTTCATTTCCAGCTCTCTTCACATTAAACAGGTAAGAAGAAGTTAAAGCACCAGGAAGACACTTAATATGTAAAGCTGGTTAGATTAGAAAGCTCAGTTAGACTTATGATTTTGTTTTCTCTCTTCCCTGCATGGATGTTTTGGCCGGTTTATTGCAGTTCACAGCTGCTGTGTGTTTACAGTAGCTCCCCACAGGGCGGGACACGTCGACCTTGAGCCACGCTGACAGTGAATTCAGTCAGACTGTCGATGAATGAAACTCTCACTATTCAATATTCAGTCTCTCCATGAACCTTTCGCCCCTCACAGGACGTCATAAATGTTTTTAAATCACAAATTAGACATTCTTCAATTATTTTAACCCATTTAAGACAAAATAAGACAATTTTGGCACATGAATTTAACGCGAAAATATTCTTTTTTCATAAGGAAACCGTGAATTAAAACCATAAACGTGAAAATGTGCCTGTATCCATGACCTTAAACAACAATTTAAGCCAGTAATCTTTTTTTCCGTGAACCACAAACAACGTGACGTGTTTCCAAACGGGGAAACTCTTCATCCACCAGTGGGAAACAGTTAAACTATCGTCTATCTGATGCTATTTTAAGCAACTGAAGTGCAGCGATTCAATGTGAAAGTAACGTCAGCCTGTGAAAGTGTAGCTGCAATGTTTCAACATGCAGGCAAGAGTATCACTGTGAGCTTTCACCGCCCTCAGTTCAGTTCAGTCTGGTTTTAACACAGGCTTCACAAACACACAATTAGCTTTCATATAAAGTATTTTGAAGCGCAGTCTTACGTTTCAGTCCCCCGGGCTTCACCCGCTGAACGTAAAAAAAGTTAAAGTCCGTCAAGCGAAGAAGAAAATCTTCATTGTCGTCTCAGAATAGCCTAAATGAGGCGAAGTCAACAGAAAACGGAAATGTAGGTAACAAGTTTTCTTACAAGTAAAATCTCCACCGGGAACTGAGGAAGAGAGGTGGGTGTCACCTTGCTGACGTCATCGGTCATACCTGTTTAGAGCAGCGCGAGCGAGAGGGAGGACGTCTGCAAACGCTGGCTGAGAGACTTAAAAAAATATATAAATATAAAGAGCACACAATTCATTTACCGATCGGTCGTGTTGTCACTCCTCACTGCACAGTCGAGTATTTATTAACAGCTTTGTAGAACAAAAATATCGGCTAATAAACACATTAGTGTAATTTCTGCTATTAAAATAATCACAACCCAAGTTTTTCTCCCAGATTTATGTCTTTTTATTTCATGATTATGAGAAACTAAAGCCCCCTTCAGACTGATTTTGACAACCTGTGCTGGTCAGTGATTTACCAGCTGTGTAGCCCACTGGTGTTCTCTTTTTGAGCCCAGTGTTTTTATATTTGGTTACAAATTTGCATCATTAAAAGTATGCCGAATTAGCTATTAGCAGTTCCTGTTTGCATTGCACCCATGGATGTACAGACAGCTATCACTGGATCACTTTCATACTGAAGAAAACTTAAAAACGTGATGATTCTCAGGCAAGTTCTGAAGCGTCTTTTCTCTCTGATTTCTAAGCGGACTTATGGACGTTTTTCCGCGATGGACGTCGCAGATAATGATATCCTCGGGAAGTGTTAGTCACACTGAATGATATCAATATATGTTCATGTCTGTGTGTTAAGATTTGACTGAGTTAAGACTCTTTGAAGGAGTGCTATTTTTAACTCAAATTCACCTCATGCAATAACTTTGCTTCATGTCTCTCCCTCCATGCCTCCCCTTCAACTCTCTCGCGCCCCCTGGGGAGGCTTTTGGATCTCTCATTTGGCTTTGTCAGTGTTCTACATAATTATAACTTTGTATCTTATAATCATGACACAGTATTATGAGTTATGGTTTCATATTTATGACTTGTTATCTCATAATTATATAAAAACTTAATCATAATTATGAGATACCATAGGCATAAATATGATAGATACTTTCATATAATTATGACATACTGTAGTCATATTTATTATATTCTATCACATATGAGGAACTTTATCAAATTTTGTCATAATTGTTATATAATAAGTTATGAGAAAAAAACTTTTGCTGCCTAAATAATCTTTTGTGCTTACTCAAAAACAAATTCATCACCTTAGAGGACAGAACCTCCGCATGTACATGTCTGTGGCTGTGTGATGAATTAATTGTTGTATATTCATATGTATTAAGAACTGTTGCTAATTGAAACCGGTTCCAAATTTATAAGAACCAGAAACAAGAATGGTAAAAAGCGCTTTTGATGATCCCAGTTGTAATCATAATGGTAATCAGTTTGCCATGTGCAACTGACAAGTGTATCTTGTGCATGCATGGCAAGGTAGAGCATATTCATATTTTTTCTAGTTCCGTACAAAATACATTGTCATTTATGAATAATTACAGTTTGTGGCAGACTAAATCTGCTGAAAATGAAGGTGATTTTTGCATTCAACATATTTTCCTACACAAATAATACAGCAATAATCTGAACTAGAAATGGATAAGAACCAGAGCTGATTGGGAAATATATCATATGTAAGCTACATATTTTAAAGTCCTTTTTTTCCTATTACCTCAGAATCCATAACTCAACCCCTGTGAATCAGTTAAGGAAAATCAATTGGTTTAATTTATCACGCCCCCTATGCTATCTAATCATGTGTAAAGGGCAAAAGAGTCAACATGTATACAGTCGGGGGCTGAGTGAACATTATCTATACAGGTTATCAGGACAAGCTGCATAAACATCTTAACTCTCAACAATGAAATAGGATATAGGTCAATCTAAAACATTTATCAAAAAGGATGAAATATGGACAATCACTAAAATTGACTTTATATCATTCAAAATGTTCCACATGTTTCTAACAATGCCTTTTGGCAGGTGGAAATTAGACATTAAATGATAAGGTTTGGCCAAAAGTGTCTTCCAAATGAATGTAATGGTTGAAAAAAACCCACTTACAGATCAATCAAATTACATAAGGTAGAAACATATCACTGAGCTGCTATGGGCTGAAACTCTCCATCATGTTGCATTTGTAGCAGAAGAGCAACAAAAAATTTAACTCCAGAGTGGAGGAGGACAAAGCAGGCTATGCTGTGTGTGGATCACTTTACAGGACTCCAAAGTACCATAAACGTCCACCAGAGGACAGCGATTGATGGACATTGCTCATGTATTTCCTTGATGCAGGCTTACTGTGTCACTTTACTGTATTACCCATAATATTAAGGACCATTTGAGGATGTTTCTGTAAAGAGAATTTCAAAGCACTAAAAATCCAAGACTACTGATTTTTGGTTGTGTGTGAAAGACTTTTTTTATTCAGAAGAAAGCAAAAACAAGCAGATATTTACAAAATGTAAAAGCTGTTTCAAATATAAAGTCTGAACACAAAATGGACCAATAAAAAGTATTCATGCTACTTGATCCTTAGCTAATTTGTTTTAGTTTCATCTGAAAACCTGATAAATGCTCATTAGACAAATGTTCCCAGGAAGCAAAAGGAATTACAATTTGGCATGGTTATTGCAAAACAGAATATATAAAAAGTGTGAAATATATATGCACCCTCAATATTTAAAAATTGGTTAATTGAACTCACTGGGATGCTTCATAAGGAAATAATCCATTATAATCTATCAAGGAAAACTACAACATTAAGATATGGAAACCATGTCCGTACCCATCTTAATAAAGAGTTTGGGAAAGAAAGAAACTATAGATGTTGTTATTGTAATAGGATGAGGAATAATAATACATTACAATAGTTGGATCTCTTTTTTCTTAGGGAAGAATCAAGGATAGATCTGGACAAATTTTTTCTTTTGTATATTTTTGTTACCTTTATTTTTGCATGGTTACTGCCTTATAAATAAAACACATGCTAGTTGCTCTGTAATGGTAAAGACTCACTTAAATCGCACATCGCCTCCACCTCTACTCTCTTGTTACTGTGGGCGTGTCAAAGCTAGCAAGCTAGTCAGTAGCTTGCTCATTAGCAAACATTGTGTAAATAAGCAACCAGCACTTTATCCAACAATTACCGTGACGTTTTGCCAAGCAGCACTTCATTTTTGTTTGTATCTGTGATCCTGGAGGCCAGAGACATTAAAAGGTACAGTAATGATCTTCCCCTCCACAGTCATGTCTCCTCAGCACGTAAAGACTAAACCTTCTTACCCACCACTGCATCGCTTTTTTGTTGTCAGTTTTTCGGCAAAATACTGCATAGATATTGAAAATTAAAGTTGGTAAATTTCAACTTTATGCAAATGAGAATGAATGGGGGTCTTTACCGTTAGGCTGTTCTTAGGCACACACCAACATGCTAGCATGCCCACAATGACATGCTGATGCTAACAATGTTTACAATGTTCACCATCTTAGTTTAGCATGTTAGCATGCTAACATTTGCTAATTGGCAATAAACACAAAGGCTGATGGTAAGGTCATAAAACATTTTGACCTGTTAAAGGATCACCAGAGTTATAATAATTCATCCTGTGGGAAACACGAATCTCTGTACCAAATGTCATGGCAATCTATCAGTAGTTGTTGCAACATTTCACTCAAAACCACATTTGTGAACCTCATGGTGACGCTAGAGGAAAAATCAGAGGATCACCAAAGTCATTAAGGTCTCTTCTCTAAGGGATTGTGAATGTTTTTTGAAAATGTCATTGGTAAATCATTGTTTTTTTCCTTCTGTTTCTAAAATATCAATCATCTGCACATCTCTTGCACAAGCATGAGCTATTTTCACAAACATAACGACGTCTGTGTGTGTAGCCAGTAGGGTCTATTTCTGTTGAGTAATACCTTGCATTAACATCTTTCACACTCTGTAGGTGAGTTGTTTTCATGTGAGCCACTTCTCTATGCAGCTCCTGAACACTGTGAAGTTGGAGTGCCACTGAATGTGTTTCACTCCAGAGTGAACACACACCGACATGTCCCCACGAGCGTCCAGCATCTTCAGCCCAAACGTGTCGTTCTTGTAAAACTTTCAAAGGGAGAGAAGAAGAGAAGGATGGGTTATCACAAAATAGGAGGAGAGAGAGATGCCTACCATTTGACGGAGGGCCTAAAATTAAAATGAAGATGGGTTTCCAGTCGATGTAGAAGTGATACAGTTTACCATAGGTGTAGGGTTTGACAGAGTTGCGATGAAATATTCACATTAGTTTGCAACTCACCTCCTGGTTCCTCATTTCTACAATGTTTTCGTTGCTGTCATAGAATCCAAAGTGGCTGTGTAGAAAAGAGGAAACAGTCAGTCCAGGCAAAGAGGTCTCGAAATCTCTGCTGCTGTTTTGACCAGAAACAGTTCACTCAACACACATTTTGAAGGCTCTGTTAGTAACTACTTCATTGTCTTGCTTCGCCCGAGTATCTTTCAAAGCCAAACGTGTAATTTCCACTGGAGATTACTTTTCAAAATCCTATTTTTGTCTCCCTCACTTTTAAGGTTGCAGTTTGATTTAGTCACTAAAATGTCAGAATCGTTACTTTCAATCAGCCAAAATCCAGAGAGAAGAGATATATTGATAAAAATGTTATGTTCATCTAGGTCGCTTTCAAGTATTACTGTAAGCTGCCCTCTGATTGGTGGAGGTTGTACCTGCAGCCTGAAAGTCAGACCTGCAGGCAAGACTCAGGGTTGTAAAAATACTCCTAACTCCTCTGCAAGTTTTTAAGTTCTTAATGTATGTTTTGATTTATAGTCTGTATTTTCCTAAAAACGCTATTGAACATCAATCAAAGAGAAGGCAGTAAAGAAGAGAAGCAAATACAATATTTATTAAACTTTTAAGTGGGGCTAGTGTGTTAAATTCCTTATTTTCTTTTATCATAACTATTATTAATTTGGAATGCCCAATAACCAACTCCATTATGTTATTTTCTAGATTGATATAAATGTATAAATGCAGGGAAAAGCATTCACATATTTAAAGGTGAACTAAAAACAAACCTACAGCCTTGATCTTAGCTAATTTGAAGGATGTTCTGTACACTGTAGTTCTCTTTTTCTGTCTTTACATTGGCACCAGATGCTTATCCACATATAAATAATACATTTACAGTGTTGTAGTGATGATATTGTCAAATATGAGGAACATATGACAAGAAGGCTGTTATATCCACCACTGATAAATTAGGCTTATTTATCATAGACACATTAAAATGACAGAGAATCAACAGTGTTTATATGAATTGTAAAACTCTGATGACAGTGAAACCTGGACTGCCATGGGGTGATGACGCCATCATCTGGTCCTCCAATCAGCACAAGCTTCTTGATGCGCAGGAAGTTTTCCCTCCATGCTGAGGAGGTGAAATGGAGAAATGTTTTTTTTTTCTTTTACAATGCACATTTTTACTGTACATCCACAAGTATACAGCATACAATGGCCATGACAGTAATTCATTCCATTACCTTTCGTGTCGTTGTGAGGTCTGTCACCATTAAGCATCGACAGAAACCTGTTGCTCTGCAGGTAGCGGGACCTATGGTGAGGGTCTGTGGAGGAAAGATAAATGTATAGTGTCTTTTATCGGGGAAATGAAATACCATGTGCAGATTCTCCTCAGTACATATTTCAAATCATTGAAGACCCCCTCCCTCATTCTCACCATTCCAGTAGTCGCAAATAGAAACTTTTTGTCCCATCTTGTTGTAGCAAATATGAAACACATTCTTCTTCATGCAGTCAGGAAATACCCACCTCAGGTACTCTGTGTCTGTGGAGTAAGACAGAGAGATCCAGTGTTTTGCAATTTAGGATCTATTACAAATCAATGCTGTTTGTTGATATTTCAAAAGTCCTATAATGTCATCATTCTCTGGAGGACAAGGGTTATCTAGACATGCTTAAAACGTAAAATGAAGGTCCCTGACCTCCATACTGCCCCGCCTGTGGTGATGACAGCGAAATGAAGGTGTGCACACTGTGGTCTGGAGTCGTGGAGAGAAGTGCTCGACAAATTAGGCCACCTTAGAAAAAAAGGAGATGACAGAGGAGTCATAACATCAAGAGAGTTCTAACAAACCAATACATAGTAGTGATCTGATGCAGTGATCCTTAGTATTGTTTAATCCCTCTATAGAGACCCATCTTGTATGCTAAGAGTGGAGAAGATATGACTGTGGTTACCAAGTGGGTGCCTCCTGCTGCACGTGTTGCATCAAATTAGACAGGTTCTAACAAGACTGTATATTGTTTCCCTGCCAATATCAAACAATTTACAGCCACGCTAGCGGATATGAGGCTGTACTTAGATACAGCTGTGCTTTTAGCTAAATGCTAACATCAGCATGCTAACATTCTCACAATGACAATGTTAGCATGTTTTGCGGATGTTAACGTTTATCATGTTCACCAGCTTACTTTAGCGTGTTAGCATGCAAACATTTGCCAATTAGCAATAAACACAAGTACAGCTGAGGCTGATGGGAATGTCATTAGTGTTGCAGGTATTTGGTCATAAACCAAAGTATTGGCCAAAATTAATTTTTGACCTGATGATGGTTAGAAGGGAAGTTAAGGGACCACCAAAGTGATTACAATTCATCCTGAGGGGTACATGTCCGAACCTAATTTCATTGCATTTCAGTAGTTTGCAATATTCAATCCAACAGTTGTTGAGACATTTCACTGAAAACCACAACCTTTAACTAAAAGACTTTTTGTTATATGGCTAAGGAATGTGTTATTGGCAGTGGTCGGCGTGTGTATGTTTAAAAGTGTGTGCATATAGTGTCTATGTGAGTGTGTGAGTGGGAGAGAGGACCTTGTGAAAAGCACAGAAGATGGACGCCATCAGGAGCCTTTTGCATGATGGAGTTGATGGATTTCCTGAAGCCTTGGACCTGCCTCCACAATGGCTTCAGACTGGCCAGGTCGTCATACAAGTCAATCACTGTCACCTCAGTGCCTGGATGAACCTGGGAAAAACATAAAAAGAGGAACTGAGTAGCAGAGGGTGAACAGATGAACAAAAATGCAGTAATCACTGATTAAATCAATTGTCAGGAAACTATCAGCCTGATAATGTTATCAGGCAGCTCAGTCAGATGTGAGCTCATATACAGAAGTTCTTCCAAATCAAAACTGATCTTGGGGAATAGAGAATAACAGGGGAACAGAAATCATTACCTTGAAACCGCTTGCTGATTTTCACTTCACTTGAAATCTGAGCCTTTAGAATAATCTGAAATAGCTATACTGTAGATCTAAAGTCCAAAATTAATTTGATTAATGCCTACTTGAATATCAAGTGGGAGGTTTGACCGCTTGCAGAGTTCAAATTATCAATATTTAGCCTCACTGGTGAGTAAAACATGAAAAGAATATTATATTAATATGAAAAGCAGGTTCATAAAGAGTTTCTTTAAATAAAATGCATAAAGGTTCAGCAAAGACAGGTGGACCAAACTTACATCGTTCATTGCCAAATTATATTTTAATCAGTGGTGGAATGTAAGTAAGTACATTTAGTCAAATACTGTACTTAAGTACAATTTTGAGGTATTTGTACTTTACTTATATAGTTTATCCATTTTATGCTACTTTATACTTTTACTCCACTACAC
Organism: Siniperca chuatsi; assembly: GCF_020085105.1. Taxonomy (NCBI): domain Eukaryota; kingdom Metazoa; phylum Chordata; class Actinopteri; order Centrarchiformes; family Sinipercidae; genus Siniperca; species Siniperca chuatsi. Next base: position 7,245,322 of record NC_058050.1, on the reverse strand, counting down.
CTGAAAGGGAAATATTGTACTTTTTACTCCACTAGATTTATTTGATAACTTTAGTTACAAGTTACTTTGCAGATTCAGATTATTAATACACAGTATAATCAACTAATAAATGATGATGATTATTATAGATTACTGTAAGATACCCAGTCATCAGTTTACACCAGCCTTTACCAGCTGCAACATTAAAGTAATGCTTAAACATAATGCATCACTATTTATAATCCAATAATATAATAAATTATTCTGAAATGAGTCATTCTGCATAATGAGTACTTTTACTTTTGTTACTTTAATCGGCCGGTAGAGATATCGGCCGTGGAGATCTGCATTTTTTGAATATAATGGGACTATATGGCACTCGGCTTGTGGGGCTCAAAGCGCCAAAAAAAAAAACACATTTGAAAAACTCAACAGCAATGTTTCTTTTCAGGAATCATGACTCGGTTACTCAAGATAATCCACAGATTTGTTGTGAGCAGTTTTGTGTAAGAACTATTTTCTTTCTACAGATCTGTCCGTGGATTATCTTGTACATCCCAAAATTAAACTTTTTTTTTGTGTCCTACCTTGGTTATGTAAAGAGACAGCGTTTTGAACTCTTTTGGTCCATCAAAAATGCCATGCACGATGATGACAGGCTTGTACCCGTCAATGCAAACCCCTGTCAGCAGCAGCAGCAGCAGCACCGGTGAACCTCGGATGATCTGCGGAGTCTTCATCTCTACCCGGGCACAGGGGAGACAGAATGGAGGGTCATGAGAAGGGACCGCAGAGACACTTTGCCTCGGGGGGATGAGGTGTTTAATGGCGCTGATGAGTATTTATCGATCTCTTTCAACTTGTCTTTGTAGACTTGGAGAGCATGTGCGCGCTTCCTTCCTGATCACTTCTACTGTAGTGTCGCTTGTGACTTTTCCTTTCTTAGGTGGTGTTTAAGATCACATCCGTTTTCAACATTCAGTTACGTACAGCCTCAAGCCTCGCCATCTCACCAGCCTTTAGAACGGCATTAATCTTTATTATAGCGTAAATGTAAAATGTGTATCACTTAGTCATTTTACATTAACATTATAATGCTACTAATAATAATACCACAAATAATAAAAACAATATGAATGGTAGCAAAAGTGTTATTGTTGTTACTATTATTGAATTAGGTCCCAGTTAATCAAATTCAGAATCTGCTTTATTGGCCAAGTACGTGTACACATAGGCCTACAAGGAATTTGGCTTAAGTTGCTCTCAATGTACTTAAACACAGTTCCAAGAACAATTTACAGAAAGATGGAAACATATAGCCTAGGCCTAGCTAAAAACAAGACAACAGAGATTGTTAAAAATAAACATAGAACTATTACCTAAATACAATTAGGTGTATAAAGCAATGACCAACAACTTACAGTACAAAAGTATTATCAGCAAAATGTACTTAAAATATAAAAAGTAAAAGTACTCATTATGCAAAATTGCTCCTTTCACAGTGTTACATTATTATATAATATTGTTTTATTCTGTTTTTATCAATAAGGACTATAATAGCATTTTAATGTTGTAGTTCGTCAATGTGGAGCCAATTTTAGATACTTTGTGTACTCCTGGGTAGATTAGTAGTGTAATGCATCATAGCATATAAGCATATCAGGTTTTTTATGTGAAAAGTAACTAGTAACTATACATGTCAAAGTAAAAAGTACAATATTTTCTTCTGAAATGTAATGGATTGGATAAATTATGTGGAATGTGCAAATGAATGACTGTATTGTTTTTTTAAACGTTATTTTTGCATGTATTTATGATTTCTCAATACTTAAGTGGAAATTTGTAAATTGAGTGGCATACAACCCTTAAAATCATCGGTATTACAATACCATGCTGTTGCTGTTATTTTCTTCACAATGCGTCTGTGCAATGTGTACGTGTTTAGTGTTTGGTGAAACAGTCTGGGGAAACAACACGAGGCCGAGCCGGTGGCTCAGATGGCCGCGTGGGGGCAGTAAGCGCTGCAGGCTCTGGTGCAGCTCTGCTCTTCTTCGGTAACTTTAGATGACGTGTTTCCGCTTTCGACATCAGCGTGCGTTAAGTTAAGTTAGCAAAAATATGTATTGATTGTTTTATTTATGTGGTGTTTTTTGGGAAAAATAAAGCCACAGATATTTTTTTACATGGCTACGGAGGGATGAAGTATCCATTAAGTGTATTTACTGGGAACTTGTGAGCGACAACTCAAGCTAACACCTCATTTGTAGCTGGAGTTAACGTTAGATGAGTTAGCTAACTCACAGCCTGCTACCCCTACCATAACAACAACGTTGTTTGAGCATTTTGATAAGCGGTAAGTGAAGTTTATGAGGGTCTTTTGTTTTAAAGAAAGTGTAGTAGCGCATTTCCTCACACGTGTTCAATCTAAAGTAAGACTCAGAGTGCAAACACTTTAGGTGAATAGCTCACTAACAATGTAACGTTAGCTACATACAGTGGCATAAATAAAGGCAGCACGAAATGAACTTTGTGGCTCACCTGTTAACGGCAGACTAAAAAGTTAACTGCCAGAGATTTTACCAACCAGGTTTGTATAGTAGTGTGTCACCTCTATACTTTATAGGCTCTTGCATAAATCAGAATCACATTCAACTTTATTGGCCAGCTAACTATTAACTCCATTTCTCAATAGCTCTCAGTAGTCACACAATGCAGGGGACACATTTACTAGATAATACAGATACATACAGACATAAAGCTAAACAAAAATATAAAGCTAAGCAAATATAGGCAAAACTTTATACACTCAGTGGCCACTTTAAGAGGTACACCTGTACAATCTAAAGCAGTCCAATCCAACTGTTGTGACATGAAGTCTACTTTTATCATGCCTGTAATGTTATGTATGTGTATAAATATATTTATATATGATGTATAAATTCAGTTATATGTTTTAGCATTGAGGTTATAGTTAGTGGTGATGTTGTGCTGGACTGCACTATATTAAGAAGTGTTCCTAATATTCTGCCGAAGGAAAAAACTTAGGAAAACCTCACAATATAATGTAGTCCAATGAAAAGCCACCTTTAACTATGAACTCTGTAATAAAGATATCATTGAATTCACACATTTCGGATAATATCACCAAAAACTGAACATTACAACACTTGGTAAAGGTAGATTTTATGGAAGAACTGCGGTATTGAATCCATTAGATTGTACTTGATAAAGTGGCCACTGAGTGTATACAGGCAAGAGCAAACTATTTATATACACGTCAGACTGTTATTATGAACTGTATGTACAGGGTTGTGGTACATGTAGTGCGAGAGTGCATGGCATGGCTGGGCAAGTGGTACTTTTAAAGTTGCTCAGTCACTTATACAATGGATTGAGTTTGTAATTTATCATAAAATGCAGGAAAACGCGATATAAAAACGAGGCATTAAATATTTTGAATGACATTCCTTAAGTTTTTTTCTTTTCTTTTTATTTATTAATTTCAAGTAGTTCTTTTATGTGTTTCCTCCTTCGTTTCTTGTGCTGCTGAAACGTGAATTTCTCCTCTGGGGATCAATAACGTCTGAAATCAATTAATTATTTTTGATCAAACTGTTTTTTTTTCCTCTAAAAATGTTGTGACGACCAACCAAAGTGATCTAATCCTAAAGTAATGTTTCATTGTTTCTTACATAGTCTGTAGAAATTATGCAATAATCATATAATAAAATAACACACGGGGAAAAAGTCTTTGTAAAGCTCTAACCAGTTTTTATATCAACATTTTCTTAAACGACTAAACAATAAATCATCAGTAATCAAAACTGAAACTAACTCTATGTTGACTATGTGTTAACTGACTAATTGTTTTAGTACAATGAGCTATTTAAATGTTACATTGTTAGAAAACCATTTGTTAATGGGTTGTTAATTTTGGACTGAGTACAAGCTTGCACAAAGGTAATGGTCAATGAAAACACCTTTGGATGTTTGGTTTTAGCCAGCAGTTTGTGTAACTACATGGCTTACATCTAGGGATGGGACGATATACGATTTTATCGTGGTTCGAGGTAAACAAAAAAACAAAACACTCAAGATAAGTTGATCGTGGTGAATTTCGGGACAATCGTGAATATCCTCACACGAGTGACTTAAAAAGCCCAATGCCAATGCCAGTTGGACTTTATTTTTGTTAAATTTCCTGTACTTATTAACTCAGGGGTAAATTATATATACTGATGCAAATGATGAAATGGTTGTCTGTACCATTTGACGTCATGGTAGAGAAGTGAAAAATAGAGCCTGATTTTAAAAAATACAGGAATTATCATGTAAGATAGAACAGACTCACTCAATGTTGTTATTTTTTATTTATTTATCTATCCATTATTTATGCAGGGGGGACCTTATGATTTATGATTACCTTATTTAAAAGCCCAGTGTGTAACATTTAGGAGGCGCTAGTGGCAGAAATGGAATATAATATTCATAAGTCTGTTTTCATTAGTGTATAATCACCTGAAAATAAGAATCGTTGTGTTTTCATTACCTTAGAATAAACTGTTTTTATCTACAGAGGGTGCGGGTCCCCTTCCACAGAGGTTGCCATGTTGCACCGCCATGTTTCAACAGTAGCCCAGAACGGACAAACCAAACACTGGCTCTAGATAGGGCCTTTTGCGTTTTTCGTGAGTTTCGCGGCCACCATAGTTTCTCCTACGCTCTTGGAACAGCTGATCTGAGCGGTTTTCAAATGGCTGCAAACTGCAATTTCACTGCTAGATGCCACTAAATCCTAAATACTAGACCTTTTAAGATTGTTTTATTGTTTTATTAAAAAGATGTGTATCCTATCTGTGATGCAATGATGATTATCGGGATAATATCATGAATCGCAATTATTTTGGCCAGGATAATCGTGACATGAAAATTTCATATCATCCCATGTCTACTTACATCTACACCTGGATTATGGATAACCATGTTTTTGTGTTGTTACTGCCCCCTCAACAGGCACCATGGCCAATTTAGAGCAGTGGGTAAATGACCGTCTCCATGACATTCTCGGGTTGAGTGACCGATATGTGTCTCAATTCATGATCGGCACTGCACGGAGAGCATCAAGTTCTGAAGACTTTGTGACTCGTCTCGAGCAGACGGGCACGATTGACATCGACCAGAGTGTGATTGCCTTCGCGCAAGAGCTCTTTGACAAGGTATATTTGTCAAATTCTATCGTCATACTTGTGAGGACCATGACATATTTACATGAACTTTAAATGCCTCAAATGGTACAGTATTTGCTTTTCCATACTGAATGTGGGAAGTTCTGGTGGGAATGAAACCTCTAATAATTTTTTTCCACTGTGTGTTATAGATTCCTCGCAAGCAGGTTGTTGAGAAACCGTCCCGGGCAATAGAGCGGGAAGCCATTGAAATGGACAGGAAGAATCGGACATACACATTACTGGAGGACAGCGACAGCGATGGAGATGCTGTGAAGGAGAAGCAGAAAGGGAAAAAGAAAAGCAAGGACAGAGGAAACAAGAGGAAGCACATCAGACAGAAGAAAGAGAGCGAGTCGTCTAGTGAGGATGAAGCACCTAAAAGGTAATCCAGATATTTTTTCTGATTTTATTATGCTTGTTTGGTTTTTGCTTTCTATTTGTGTTGTTTGATTTCATATTGTTCCATGCAGTAACATGTGTTTGTGTATAGTGCTAATATTAGAGCAGGACAGGCTGTCTCATAGCATTTGCTGATAACAGTTATAGTTGAATGATTTTCTAATTTATTTTGAGTTTATCATATTTGTAAATGCTGTTTCGGTTGTGGTTTCATCTAGTTCTTTGTACCAGTTTTTGCTGGGTGGGTGGTCATAGTCAGTGTTTAAATTTAATATAATATATATTAAATATATAATCACGGGAGAGCCAATTAGAAAGAACGTCCCTTGGCGGTGTTTAAAACAGGAGTAGGACTTTCGCAGTGAAAACAAACATGTCCACCAAACAAGAAAACACAATGAGAGGTGAGGGAGAAAACAGTCATACAGAAAAAAACATGGTTATTATTTCTAAGGCATGAGTACTTTTGTACATTTTTGGAGAAAATACCAGATTTGTGCTCTAAATTAAATAATTGTATTTATTGTACACTGTGTGCTGTAGAGTTAAAAACCTTTCTAACATTTTTTTGTGGTTTGCCAGTTCCAAGTCGCATAAAAAGAAGCAATTCAAATTCAAATTTTATTCTTGCATAAGAAAAAAACATGTGAACATGTTAAGCCCTAATATGTACCCTGTAACATAGCTGGTCTTGTTGAATCTGAGATTAATCCCAGAGAAAAGAGTAGCACCCTGTAAATATTAAGGTTACTTTTGGTACTTTTAATACTTTGGTGCATGATTGATTAAGGCAGCGGTTGGGAGAATAGAAGGAGAGACAGTAGAGTATATAAGTATGGAAGTTCTGAACCATTCAGAGTCTTTTAAACTAGTAATAAAAAGTTTGAATGTGTACTTGAATGCTGTACAGAAGCAGTGGTTTGATGCATTTTTTTCTAATATCAGGGGTAATTCAGGCCAAAGGGACCAAAAGTCTGCAAAGGAAGAAGAGGAGGAAGAGGAAGAGTGGGAGAAGGAAGAGAGAGAGCGACAGCAGGACATTGAAGAGAGAGATGCGTTTGCCGAGCGAGTGAAGCAGAAAGACAAAGACAAGACCCGCAACATAACAGAAAGGACTGACAAAAAGGTGGGAATTAACAACACAGCTCATGATTTTTTCAAAGATGACCCATTATGTCATGCAGGTAAACACCTTTGCCTTTTATTTGTTTTTCTCCAGGCTTACGAGGAAGCTCAGAAGAGGCTGAAGATGGCTGAAGATGATCAGAAGAACATGGTAGATGCTCTGATTTGGGAGACAATCTGCTGAATCATACCATACTGCTGGGCATTAGAATATGTTGTTTTGGGGAATACAGCCAGTAACTGTGTAATTAAGTTTCTGATCCTTTGTCTTCCTCGTTCCCTTTCTAGGTGCCAGAGTTGAGGAAGCGCTCTCGCTGGGAGTATCTAAAGAAGAGAGAGGAAGAGAAGCTGGAGGACCTGGAGGCAGAGATCAATGACGATGAGTACCTTTTCGCTACAGACGAGCTGACAGAGAGGGAGAAAAAGGAGTTGGAATACAAACGCAACCTTCGGGACCTGGCTAAAGAATACAAAAAGGCCGGTGCCAAGGAAAAAGAGGAGAGGAAGAACAGATACTATATGCCGGAAGAGAAGAGAAGCAAGGTAGGAACAAGGGATGTCATATACTGACACAATGTGCAGAGACAGTCACCTACTAAAGTGTGCATAGGTTCAGTTGTTTAACTCTTTCCCTCCTTCCTTCTCCCCGCTGACCAGGAGGTACCCCAGAGGGAACTTGAGCTGGAGGAAACTCCCATGGAGCTGGGTGGAGAGCAAGGCCGCTGGGAGGAGGAGAGGCTGAAGACGGCCTCCCTCAGCTTCGGTGCCAAGAGGGAGCGAGAGCAAGGGATGAAGCAGGAGCAGGAGAAGTACCAGCTGATCCTGGAGGAGGACGAGATGATCGACTTTGTCAGCACTGCCATCACCATGAAGGGAACTCGGGCGGAAAAGGTGGGGTTTATTTGGTACTTTCTACTTCATAGTCCAGCAGGACGGGGAGTTGGCAGGACGGGACAGGACGCTGACACTGCTGTGTTACACGTCACGCTTAAACGCTGGCATGCTATTTAAAATCACGCTCTGGGGCAGCATTATGCCACCGTTGTTTGGTTCAGCGTAAAAACAAAAAAGCAGAGCCGGCGTAATGACCTGTCTTCTTTACGGCAGTATTGCGGGATCTCTGTTTAAAAAGGGCTAGTGAAAAAACTGCTTCCCGCTTACTCACTGCATACCACTGTCGAAAAAGATAATTTTGTGAGAAAAATAATGCCAGTGAACTAAAGTGGCCTTTTCTTCTGACCCTATTGTGTTCAGGATCAGGAGGCCCCGGCTCTGTCCCAAGCAGAGCTGAACAAACAGTCCATGCAGGAGGTCCGACGCAGCCTGCCCATCTTCCCCTACAGAGAGGACCTGCTAGCTGCCATCCACGAGCACCAGATCCTGGTCATTGAGGGGGAGACGGGCTCCGGAAAGACCACCCAGATCCCACAGTACCTCTTGGAAGATGTGAGTGCAGAATCTAATAATAATTGATTGTCTTTCCCAAAATGTCAAACTATTCCTTTAACGTTCACTGTAGCTCCCTAAGACAACTGTTGCCAGTGAGATTTAACTTTTCAGTACTCCAAACAGCACAAAGTAAATTCCATTTGTCCCCATTGTAACCAAAACCTCTGCAAACAGAACTAAAATGATCTGCACAACAAGATAACACTAGTGTTAACTGAGGAAAATGAATCTACCCTTCAACCTGTTGTTCCTCTCTCAGGGATACACTGAAGGAGGCATGAAGATCGGCTGTACGCAGCCCCGCAGAGTGGCAGCCATGTCAGTGGCAGCCAGAGTGGCACAGGAAATGAGCGTCAAGCTTGGGAATGAGGTGAGTTTCGCCTCATTTCACTTTATTACAAGCACAGTTTTATTAATTCTAGATAGGGCAAAAGGATGCAATGTAAGATCCGTACAGCTATCAGTTCTGTATTATACTGTATCATGGTTTTGTGTACTGCTGGTGTCTAATATTTAACATCTTTTCTTTATTTATTTAAAAGTATTGTTGACTGTTTCTTAAAACAATTTGAAGTGGTTAAAAAATCTTAACAGTGTTTTCATATTAATTTGATTGCTTGATCCAGGTGGGTTACAGTATTCGTTTTGAGGACTGTACATCAGAGAGAACAGTGCTCAAGTACATGACAGACGGCATGCTGCTCCGAGAGTTTCTCACAGAGCCCGACCTGGCTAGCTACAGGTAATGCAAAGAAGGGAACCACTAACTGCTGAGTTGCTCTTTAACCTGTTCAGAAAATAAAGTTACTATGCATTCTTGGAAAATTAGTGGTTTCCTACATTTTTGTTTTCCTGATCACATACTCATCATACTTTACAAGTTCAACTTTCAGTTTGGGTCAGGTGTCTTTGAATGATCAGGTACTGTATTGATTTTATCAACACTTTCCTTCCACTGCCTGACTTCCTAATTGCTTGTGACATTTTTTGTCCATTAATCTCTATAAACAGATATCTGCATATGAATGCAGAATCTGTAGGCAAGGGACAAGATTTTGGCATCAGAAGCGTTCTGGTTTCCATTTGTAGTCTGTTTGTAGTCCGAGTAGTATTGACCAACCCCTTTTGAACAGGCTTTAGATGCATGCAGGTAAATAGTCCATGTGGAGAGCGAAAGAGTCAGAACGCATTGGCCGAAATGCAATCTCAGAACCTCTCGGTTATCGTCTGACGACAATTTAGCTTTTTATCAATGTGAGAACACTAGAGATTAGCTTTTTTTAAAATGTATCTGCATTCAAATCGTTGTGAGATGATAGCCGATGGGTTCAGAGATTGCTAATCGGACGGTAAACAATCACCGGCGCACAGAAGAGGAAGTCTTGGCTGGCTACACTGGAAGCCCTGAAACATTGGCTGTTTTCCCCCAGAGGCTAAATTGTTGTGAGATTGCCCACAGTTCCTCTCTGCAGTTTCACATTTCAAATTAATATGTTCATATACATTTATTGAACACCTGTAGGTATTACTGTATGTGTTGTGCTCATTCATCCACTCTACCCATGCTCTCTGTCTCTCTCTCCATCCAGTGTGATCATCATAGATGAAGCCCATGAGCGAACGCTCCACACAGACATCCTGTTTGGTCTGATTAAGGACATTGCCAGGTTCCGACCGGACCTGAAAGTGTTGGTGGCCAGCGCCACTCTGGACACAGAGCGCTTCTCCTGCTTCTTTGATGATGCACCTGTCTTTAGGATCCCTGGCAGGAGGTTCCCCGTCGATATCTTCTACACTAAAGTAGGAACTAGCATGTTATTTGAATGCTTAATACAGTACATTTTACAATTTTTAATTAATTGGTGAATTCTTTGGTTTATGGTTTCTGCTAGTGATGTGTCAGTTGCAAACGAGTTGGCTCTATGAGTAAGTGAACGGTGGGAGCCGGCTCCCGTCTGAGAGACGATTTCGGCCCGCCCTCCTGTTTATTAATTTTTACAAAAATAAATGAAACAATAAATAAAACGAGTGACCAAACCCCCATAGTATTTTAAAGAGAAAGAAATGTTGAGTCTAGACAACCCTGCCCCCAAAAATCTAACTGTTCTGTTGATGTACGTATCTGTATGTTGTGTTGTCAAGGCTCCAGAGGCAGACTACCTGGAAGCTTGTGTGGTGTCAGTGCTACAGATCCATGTCACCCAGCCTCCTGGAGACGTTCTGGTTTTCCTCACTGGACAGGTATTATATCAAGCATTGCTTCTTCAAGATTTTTGTCAAGAGGTTCAAAGTTCCGGACGCAATTGTAATGGGAGACTGGTGGTCTCCTTATTTTGTGTAATATCTGCATATCATTTTGGTACGGAATAATTTAAAGATATATTTATACACCTCACAGTTTCTTAGCCTGTATTTAGACAAGTGTCCTTGTTTACCTCTTAATTATCTTCAAGAAGTGGTTGTATCACAATGTTGTCTAAGGGTGCTTTCACTGTTTGGTTCAGTTCAAAACAACTGTGAACAACTTTGGTGCGTTCGCCAGTTAAGTTCAGTTTTTTTACGCTGATCTGACAGTTGCCTAACAAACGCTGGTGCGGACTAAACAACCGGATTGAGACCGCCTTTAAAGGACGTATATATTTGTGCAATTGGTTACCATGGTAACACAGATTTTCCCTGATCAATCAGAAAGTGAAAAGGAGTTTCAATAGAGGAGATTTGTGCTTGTTTCCTATTCCGTGTATTTTGGTAGTTCCTCATTAAACGTTTCTTTTATCGTAATGTGTATAGTAGTGCAAGGGTTTGTAAGAGTGCAAGGAGTGCTGGAATAGATATTAAATGGGTAATGTAACAGGTTACTTTATATACATACAAATGCAACAATGTGTTCTTTTTCCCTTGGTCTGGACCAAATGAACTGAAGGTATGAAAGCGACCAAAGTTACTTTGTTTGCTTCACCAGTATTCACTGAAGGATATTGTTTCAAAGGGTAAATTCTTATTATTTATCCGTGTGTGTTGGTTGACTCTTTAACCTTTTTGTCTGTGTGTGTCTTGCAGGAGGAGATCGAAGCGTGTTGCGAGATGCTCCAGGAGAGATGCAGGCGGCTTGGATCTAAGATAGCAGAGCTGCTGGTCCTTCCCATCTATGCCAATCTGCCATCTGACATGCAGGCAAAGATCTTCAACCCTACTCCACCTGGAGCCCGTAAGGTGAGATGATGTCTTATTTCTGTGTAGCATACATGAGAAACTGTTATTGTTTTCTAATACAATTGCGCTGGATGTAGTAGGTCACTGTAGGGATTAATATTTCAACTTGGCAGACACAAAATGCTCAGAAGACTATGACAAGTTTATTTCCTTGAGCAATATAAATGAATACAATAGCTATTAATAATAATAGCTCTGCTATCTGTTTACTGTATCAGTTAAGGAAGAATAAGGAAGAGCCTTCTCATATTTAAACAAATTACATGTCTATTGTTCACCAATAGAGGCTGCTGTAGTACAATGAGATTTGGTAGAGAGACTTACCAGTAGTGTCCTATTTGTTTTTAACACTGTTCAACAGATTAAAGCCTCGTTTTAATGTTTTTTATCACGTTCCCATTGTTTAACAGCTGGATTTAATCTTCATTCTACTTTGTTTGAGTAGTGCTTACTCACTTTATCTCTTGGCACTGTGTTCTCACCCTATCAATCCCAGGTGGTGGTGGCTACCAATATAGCAGAAACCTCGCTTACCATAGATGGCATCATCTACGTCATCGACCCAGGCTTCTGCAAACAGAAGAGTTACAATGCCCGCACCGGCATGGAGTCACTTATTGTCACGCCCTGCTCACGGGTAACTGCTCACTGTTTTTCTTAATGTTTAACAAGCTGGACGTCAGTGTTGATGAGAAGTGATTCTAAGTTGAATTTATCCAGGACGGTTTACTACGAAGCGATATTAATAGGTGAGCGAAGTATGTTGAGCCTAAAGAGTTTTCAGTGTCACGAAGGTGGCTGTCTTTTAACCTGGCTAGATCACCATGGTAACTTATGCTGCACACCTAACCTGCTCCAGAGTAGGTCATGTTCAGAGTTTTGGAATTAAATTGGCTGGAAAAAGTGATGCCCTTTTATGTATTCTTTTCATGACGATATTCTCTATGAGTGATATAGATTCTCAGCTGAGGGAATACGTTATATATGCAAACTTGCTGAGCCATACGTTAATGCCACTGAACGAAGCTGTGTAATTACAGTAGCGCAAACTGTATGCATCACGTTGCCACGGGAACCTACATGCGTTCAGTTGGTGATGCAGAAAATAATTTTTTTCCTGTTTACTTCAGGTAATTAACTTGTATTCAATTGTATGTGTATTAAATTTTATACAGCATATCATCCATACACTAAGAATAATGAAGGCACAGCAACTACATACTACTTTGGATGATGTTTTTATGCTTGGTACCACAGCTAATAGAACACCGATTAGAAAATTGATTAGTCTATTGGTATTTATCACGGATCATATTAAATGAATAAAATTCATTTCACTTTGATTTGGCCAAAAACTCAAGTGATTTCCACATATCCTTCATTATGGGACATAATGTGTCAAACTTGCTTCATAGTACACCCCTCAGGAGTGTAGTGAATGCACATGTTTTCTAAATGCCAATATTCACTCACTCAGGTGCAGGTTACAAGCTGTGATACTGTATAAAGGCGAATGTCCCAAGTGTGGCATTTTATTGGTGCAGTCGATGGGGCAGCTGTTATAGTTAAACTATGTGTACATTGTTAGTCTCTGTATTGGTTTCTAAATGTTTTTCCAACTCATGCTGTGTGTTTCTGTTTCACTTTCAGGCTTCAGCCAACCAGAGAGCAGGCCGTGCAGGCAGAGTGGCTGCTGGGAAATGTTTCAGGCTTTACACAGCCTGGGCCTTTAAACATGAGATGGAGGAAACAACTGTGCCAGAGATTCAGAGGACCAACTTGGGAAATGTAGTCTTGCTGCTGAAGAGTCTAGGTGAGGGGAGGAAGCGCTCTTGGGTGGGATTTAATGTCTATTAAAATTTCACAATTTTGTGGCTGTGAGTTTGCAATAAGCTAATACTTTTTGCTTGCAGGCATCAATGACCTCATTCACTTTGACTTCATGGACCCACCTCCTCATGAGACTCTGGTCTTAGCGCTGGAGCAGCTCTACGCCCTGGGAGCACTCAACCACCTGGGAGAGCTCACCAAGGTACAAACTCAGGGCCTGTATTTATCAAACTCCCTATTACACTTAAAATGGCTATAATTGATATTTTTATAATAACAATGTATCAAATGACAATGTGAAAGGGGTTGCTTGTAGTGATAAACCTACAGAGAATTGTCACCTGAATATGCAGCTCCCCTCTGCTTTATGGAGCTTTATAGTGAGTTTCAGCTCATTGTTTAGCTGTCTGGCCACAAATTTACTGTTTTGGTTCACTCTCACCACTCTCATAGCATAGTTTTCATCCACAGCAGGCAGCTCTAAAAATCCACTGTACACTACCTGCTCAGCACCAAACAGACACAGTTAGCGACTAGCTGGTGAACATAATGGAGCATTTAGCAGCTAATGAGCCAGATATTTCCCTCAGGAGTTGGTGGAGACCAAAACCAGAGCTAAAAGAGAGTGAATCAAAGCTCTCAAGTGATCACATAATCACATGTATGCAGGAAAAGCAGATGTGATTTTAACATTTTAAAAGTTAATTTTGTATGTGAGAAATCCTAAATGTCTCCAGTAGCAATTAACAACAATCTAATATATTTATAATATAGTGGCTGAAATAGAAACAAAATGGAAACCAAACTGCTCAGTCATATCAAAAGCAAATAATAAGTTGAAACTTCCCAATTCTGAATTATACATATTGCTTGAGCTAACGTGTTATCCAACATGGTCAATAATATTTTGTACCTTCACTCCAAAGCATGCCTCAGAAGGTAAATGGCTAAAAGGCTAGAAGGTGTGTGCTCGCCTCTGTCTCTGTACTGCAGTCATCTAGATCTGCTCTTAACTAACTTTAGAGACCTCTGGAGCTCTCATAAATTTGAGAGCATTTTTACGTTCGTAAAAAATAAGAAGTAAGAAATTTGATTTTAAATTAAATTTAGATTTTAAATAGCTTTTATTCTTAAGTTTGAGAGTAAGAGTATCCTTCACTTATGTCCAAACCTTCATGTTTAGCAGTTTTATAAATACATGTCTGTTTTCTGTTTTGGTACTCCCCATTGATGAGTATAGCTCGAGCAGAGATAGCCACCATGGTTGTAGAAACCTACAAATTTCAAACTTCATCAACGGAATAGAAAAACCAAGGAAACAGACATCACAGTCCCATCCACTGACTTGTGATCTCTGAGGAGTTGAGTGCAGAAACATCAGGACAGTAAGCGCAGACCGCCAAATATGCAGTTAAAGAAGAATCTAAGATAATGGTAATAATGAGTGATTGAAAATTAAATTTAACAGGTGACTTTTTTTACATTTTTGCCCATTCTTAACTTTAATCACAGAAAAGCGATATGAACCTTTTGCTTTGACATGCATAATCTCTGTATATCTTTACTCTGATCGTCTGCATATTTGCATGACATACTGTACATACCTGATACTTGTGATACTGTGTCGTGGCCTCCAGCAGTTAAAAGTCACTCACTTCCTTGACCAAAAGTGCTGATACATGGGAGAGATGATTCATTGTGTTTACAACTTAAAGCTTTTATTTCCAAGCTAGACTTGTTAATCAGTGATTATCAATGATGTGAGAATGTTTTGCAGAGAGTTTTGCTGTCTGCATCATTAGTAACTAGTGTAGCACAGGTTTTTGTTTATTAAATGAATGAATGAAGTCTTTCATTGGTTAAACGTCTAACTGTTTGTTCTTGTTTGTCGGGGTTCAGCTGGGTCGCAGGATGGCTGAGCTTCCGGTGGACCCCATGCTGAGCAAGATGATCCTGGCCTCCGAGCAGTAAGTCTCCAGTCTGATACTAGCATGAGCCCTTCACTATATGTTCATTTGACAGGACGCATCACCTATCTAAATACTGTATGAAGTGTAAGATGTATTAAATCAATTAGAGGCATTGGTTTTCTTATGTATACCAAACTCTTCCAGGCTTGTGTTTGTCCAGTTCTTGATTATACAGCTCAGGTTTGGGGTCATGGAGTGAAGCTAATCATAATCACTCCGTCCAATATGCTCCAATTTAATAAAATTTGTATATTTTATATACAAATTGTGTAAGCAATAAGATTTGTATCGCCAGGTTATGTAATAGGCTAATCGATATGGACGATAGCAGACAAGCTAAAATAATTGTTATGATACTATCATTTAATTTTTCACTGCCCTTTGTATTGTGCACTTTGTGATCTTTTGTGTAATGATATAAAGGATACAAGTGGGTTATGGACAGACCTTCCAATTGGCAACTTATTTAGTGAATGCATGGGAGTTCAGGAAGAAAACGTATATACGGGTGGATGATGACTATTGTTGTTTCTTTCTCTCTATATCTCTCTCTCTGCATTTTTCTATATTTGTATTTCATTATTTCCGTCTCTGCCTCCTTCCAGGTACAAGTGTTCGGAGGAAGTGTTGACGATAGCGGCCATGCTGTCGGTGAACAACTCTATTTTCTACCGTCCCAAAGACAAGGTGGTGCACGCTGACAACGCCAGGATGAACTTTGTGGTGCCAGGGGGAGACCACCTGGTGCTGCTCAACGTCTACACACAGGTATAAACACAGTTGGGTAACAGCAGTTACAGCTGAAGATATGTTCAAAATACCTTGAGTTACCAATCTATTAAGCACAACTTCTCAGTCTAATGCAATCCAATCCAGTAAACCTGCAAGAAAACCTCTTTTTGAAGCTTTTAATGTATAACTGTGTCAGAGACGTTTTCTTTCAGCTCTACAAAACCTAAACCTTTGAGGCCATACTTGGTGTTGGTGTTGTACTGAATTTTATTAAAAGGTTTTTCTAATGTTTTGTCATGTTTACCTACATGAGGAGGACAGAATATTAGAGTTGAACCAACACCTCTCAGGCACAGTCTCAATGCAGAAATCAGCATTGTTAGGGTAGGATATATTTGTGTCTAACCTTCTAGTGTGCAAACAGCCAATTTTCAGGTTTTCTGTGACCAGGTGTGCAAACATTTGGTATATGCACAGTTAAGCAAGTTTTCTACTGTGTGTTCTTAACATCTGTCTGTTTTTAGACTAGTTTAAACAGTTTATAACCTGTAACTTATTTTCAAGATAATTGCTAAAAGGACAGGATGTATATTTTAATCAATACTATGAATCAACAATGACTTTAATTATTAAATTAAATTAATTTAATTTGCTGAACTTCGGCTTAATGTTGAATAGTGTGACTTACAGTTGACAATATAAATGAAGTTATAATTTGAAATGTATTGTCTTTTGCAGTGTTTTACAGAAGTGTTTACAGTTTACAGTTCCCAACCTTTTTGGCTTGTGACCCCTTAAAACGGAGCTATATCAACTTGCATCACAGGTTCTTTATTTGAATAATTCCTGAAGTTGTCAAATTATACAGTAATTCACAAGAAAAAAAGACTAATGTCAGTATGCTAACATTTGCTTATTAGCACTAAACACAAACTACAACTGAGGCTGATGGTAATGTCATTAGTTTAGCAAGTATTTGGTCATGAACCAAAGTATTGAACAAATTAAAATGTTGACCCGATGATAGCACTAGATGAAATGTCAGGGGATCATCAAAGTTATTACAATTAATCAGGTAGGGAACTTGAATGTACCAAATTTCATGACAGTCCATCCAAAAGTTGTCGAGATATTTTAAACCACAAATGTTAACCTGCTGGTGGCGCTAGAGGAAAAGTCGGGGGATCACCAAAGTCATAAAGATTAATCCTCTGGGGACCATGAATGTCTGTTCAAAATTTAATCTCAAGCCATCCAATTGTTTAGATATTTCAGTCTGGACCAAAGTGGTGGACCGACCGACCAACATTGCCATCCTTAGCGTGACTAAAACAAAGATTAGAGGAAATACACAACTCAGTGCAGCAGAAATGTGTTTTTCTGCTTTCCTCTCCTGTTATACATCTCACGAACCCTCAGATTCATCTTGCGACCCCTTGTGAAGTCCAGACCCCCAGGTTGGGAACCACTGTTTCACAGCGATGGCCTGCAAAGAGTTATTCCTACCTAGAACCCAGGTGTTGTGCTAACTGCAGTCATGATGTCTGTCTCCCTGCTAGTGGTTGGAGAGCGGTTACTCCACACAGTGGTGCTATGAGAACTTCATCCAGTTCCGCTCCATGAGAAGAGCCCGAGACGTTAGGGACCAGCTGGAGGGTCTGATGGATCGTATTGAGGTGGAGGTGGTCAGCTCCCAGGGAGACAGCTTGCCCATTCGTAAGGTCAGTGATACTGAGAAATTCCCCCAGAGTCTTACCACAGTTTCCTGACAAAACATGGAATCAACTTTGGTTCCTGATATTAATAGAGAGGATATATTATACTTTACAAGTCTATGTTTGTGGCTCTGTGTAAACATGGGTACTACTTGATTTGACCACATCTGATGGGCTGGGAAGTCATAGCAACTACAACAATAGAAAGCAGATATAAAAGCACTGAAGAGCTAAACCTGTGGCAGACAAGACCCACTGAAAAATTCAAAAACATGGTGGAGATTATGCCTTTTTCTAAATAAAATAAACACTGCTTGCATTCAATATTTGCTTCTTTTTTAATGTTGTTAGCTGGTTCAAGATAAACAACTTAAAATGAGTGCCAAGTGTTTGAAACTTGACCCAGTGGAGAGCAGGACTAATAATACACGGAAGACCTCAAGATGCTTAATTTAGCTTTAACAGGCTGCTGCCAGCATGATAATTTTTTGAAATTCCCTGTTGTTCCCTTAAGTTGAATTTCATCTTTCAGTCTGCACGTCTCCATAGGGAGGTGAAAGGTTACCCTCAGAATTAGCCCCTGTTTTTGGTCAAGAATACTTTAGCTGAGTGGATGCTTTCTGTCACGAGGGAGTTTTATGAAGATACCGGGCTCTAGGAAAAAGTGTATAGTTCTGTAAATTGAAAATGCAAGAGCAAACCTGCAAATCCTCACTGAACAGAGGCTGTGTAAATAGCCTTCCCATATCAGGGTCTGTGTTGTGAACGCACTCCTAAACCACTTGAGATAAGCACAAGGGCGTTTGTTTTATTAGTTGGGTTACACCTTTTTTCATCACATGCTGTCTTTGTCTGTGTCAAAAATCCTGCTGCCAAATAGGCAAAAGCGATCCCATAACTTATTTTGTTATTATGAATTAAAAGTTTGTTAAATAAATAGTTGACAATAAATATAGTATTTAGAATCTAAAGAAAACTTGTTGCTTTAGAAGGTCTTGTTGCTTATATTTCTTTCCTTGACACTGCTCTAAAAATGTCATTTAGTCTCTGAGTTTTATCCATGAAGTGGCTTTAGTAGCATTGTGTGTATTCCTTGTTGTAAGCCAGGGGGCACTGCCGTCTCCATGCTGACATACAAACATAAGGAAAGTTAATTAGTCATTTGAAAATGTTTATTCTAAGGCGAAATGACAGATTTGCTTTTCCCACCGCATGACTAGTTTGTGACGGATGTTTTCTGTCAGCTGTATTTCAGTGCCATTCTGTCCCTTTGAGCATTAGTTTTGTGAACACACCCAACACCACCTGGCCTAGATTATAGCAGGTGTGAACAGTTTGTGTGCATGTGTGAACACAAGATTGGAAAAGCAGGTCTTGATGTTGTTTGGATCTGTTAGCAAATCCCACACGAAACCCACTTCCAGTACAAAACTTCTGACTAATTTATATTCTCAGGAGTTAACGCTGATACTTAAGTTACAGGGTGAATTATCTGCTTTTCCTGCTTTCTGATGCCCTGTTGTAGTTTCCTTGAGTAAGACACTGATACCTACCATCACCACATTAAAAAATACAATATATTATTTCTGCATTGTCATTGTGATGTAGGAATGTGCAACAGCAGCATTACTGAGAATGAAAAATTAATTGTCACAAAGCTGAAAACACTTTTCTTTGCTCATGAAAAGATGAGACTGGGGATACATGGTTTTCACAGGATAGCGACACTTGTGTAACTTGACTGAGTTCCCATCCAAATATGTTTTCCCCCTTACTGTTTATTAATCTATTTGCTCGGTTTATTCATTCCTTCACATGGATTTCCACATCAATATATTTTTTTTTCTATCATATGACCCCTTGGGAAATATGTATCTATAAATTTTGTTGGTTTGTTTTTTATTCCACACATACATCTTTTTCTTTTTCATATTCTCTTATCATATTGCTCTTTATCCTTACAGTGCTCTTTTTGAATAATGCTGCTGTGGTCACCTTAATTTCTACCCTGCATGGCAATTAATCCGCTGTTTATAAACCCCCCCCCCGTCCCTAACCCAGGCGGTGACGGCCGGATATTTCTATCACACGGCGCGACTGAGCAAAGGTGGCTACAAGACGGTGAAGCACCAGCAAACGGTCTACGTCCACCCCAACAGCTCTCTGTTCGAGGAGCAGCCCCGCTGGCTCATCTACCACGAGTTGGTCTTCACCACCAAGGAGTTCATGAGACAGGTCTGCCTGCTCGGGATGCGATACTGTTTAGTTTACTGTAAAGAGTCGTCTAAATCTCTCTCAGATATTTGCAGTGTTAGCAGTTGTAGTCTGTTTTTCAGAAGCTTGTCTGCTAATTTGGAAGACATTCATTAAACACAAAAAAAACTATTGTTTTAAAATGTAAATAACATAGTCATACCTTGATACTATGAATGCTTCCACACTTGTGAGAATGAGACAGCACATTAATGAGGAAGTGTGACGAGGGTTCCTGTACAATATTTAACTGCATCCCTGCCTGTATATTGACACATTGATTCATCTCTCACACAGGTGATTGAGATAGAGAGCGGCTGGCTGCTTGAAGTGGCTCCTCACTACTACAAGAGCAAAGAGCTGGAGGACAGCAGCAGCAAGAAGATGCCCCGCAAGCAGGGTAAAACAAAAGAGGAGCTGGGCTGAAGAGAAGACCAAGGCTCAGGGGACAGATGGCAAAAATAAACAGTCCCTTCCTCTCAAAGGGCAGTGTAAAAGTATAAAAAGGACTTTGAAAGTTTGGAAATTGCATAATAATAAAGAGGAAAAGTGTGGAAAAGTACATAAACAGCTACATGGTTCTAGCTTGTCTCCACATGTGAAATTGTTTTCTTCTGTAGCTTGATATGGCAGTATCAGTATCAGAGACTGGTCCAGTGAGAAGTGGGTCACAAACGTACTGACCGGTTTAATCATAAACCAGCTGTGTCAGCTGGGCCACGACGAGGAAACATTAATGCACTTGGATCTGAGTTTCCCGCAACAACAGCAGCAGTACAGACTTGCCGGGTGGGTTTTTCAGCTCTTTAATGAACGTGACACTGTTGGTTTGTTTTTCAGGTGCTTTTTGTTGACTTTCCCTAAATAAAGCCTTTGTCAAATCGTGCATTTGTGAAAGCAGAACGCTGTTACGGTGTCCAAATTGACTATTACTGAGACTGATGTCCAAATAATGAGATTCACTCACATGTTTATTTTCATTTTTCTACTGTAATAAAGTTTTACAACCACTTGTTTTTGTTAATTGGGTTCCAGCTTAATAATTAGTAATCACATTATTTACTACCTTTCAAGATCATGTCAGCTTTTTTTCTGGTTTTAATTACAGCAGGAAGTTCAATATTCAGCAGTATTGTTCAACAACTTATTTTTAGATGTGTTATTTGAATAGCCTCCTATCATCCTCTTGGTTAACAACAAAGGGTCTGTGTGAGTTTGGAATACAGTTTTCTATAGAAATATTTTACAAAATCACTATTGGTGCATAAAAAAACATCCAATTCTCACAATAAAAATACAGATTTGACATTTTTAACACATCTATTTTTCTAGCTTGGAATACCACCAGTGTGTTAACTTGTTCGCCAATACAAAATGTTATGCCATATGCATCCTTCATAAGAAAAACTGACTTCTGAGGGCATTCAAAGGTTCTCATACTGCAACATGTTTGTGTTACATTAAGAGTGAAACATCACTCCGTTTGAGGAAGAGCTGTTTGACAAAGCAAACAAAACTGTTCTGTGTAGTTTTGATGTTCATATTTAATGTAAGTATGTATCAGTTATGGTCTTTACACACATTGTCTTGTCATGAGTTAGTCAGGGTGTATTCTCAGAGATAACCCAAAATCTCAGATGAAAAGGGAGTAACCAGGACTGTGCAGGGAGAAAAGGTTAAGATAGGTAGCTGTTGTTGTTTCAGGTGGTAAACTCACAAAGTGATGAGAGTGGTGGAGGTATGACAGGTATGAGGTGCTCATACTGTTTATGCAGTGTTGACAGTACTGCACCCATGTCTTTTTATGCAGCGACTGGATTTTTCCCAACAGTCACTATTGTTTTTCTTGATTCATATCACAAATACAGTTGCATAGAGCAAAATAATATTTGTGCCTCTCTACCATCATACCTTCATGCTTCACTGACACCATATCTGCCTCTAAGTAAAACTATAATACCAGTATGATATACGTTCTGCTGTGTGAGTACACAGACATGAGAGTTATCTAGTAAATTACCTGATTATCTACATATTCTACACAACACTGACTTAGTACTGCTGGTCCAACTGGTCTGACAAGAGGAGAGAAAAAGGGAAGGGGGTGGGGTGGAGGCAGCCAGGAGGAGGGTTCAGATGAGGCAGTGCTGTGTCACAATTAGAAAGCAAGATATAAGAGGAGAACAGACAGACCAAAGAAGTTACAGAGTAAAGCTTTTAGTTTGTTTTTTTGGTAATGAAGTTTGGTGATGTGCAAGTTTTTACCGCAAAAGGATTATCTAACTTGTGATATCCTTGTGATATCATCTCTGACGACGTGATCCAACATTCATCTACCTTAGCGGGTCAGTGTGTGCCTACAAATTCTGTCCAATTATTTACTTTCTTGTTCTTTGACGTAAGAAAGTTTTTCTCTGATGCTCTTAGCTACCAAACTCACGTCTCTTGTTTTAAAGCCCCTAAATCCTTAATTAACAGAAACTTGTACACTTGTAACTAAACCTAAACTTGTTGCAAATGTCAAAATGCATTTTCTACAATTTGAAGGAGATCAGCTGCTAAAATGTTGATTGTGTGCCTCCTACGGATTTAAAACTTTGAGTTAATGACTGACTATGTAAGATGGAATGTTTGCTATGACATTTCATAACAATGCCACACACCAATGCCAGCCTTGGTTTAGTTTTACAGGTTTCAACCCACTAAGACAGCAGGATCATAAAAAAAAAGCATTAACTCAAATCTATTTGAAGCAGTTCTACAGTTCTCATTACAGACATGTTTGTTGGTGATCTCTGTGCAGGAAAGCCTATTAAACAAATACAGAAACTCATTATCAAGGTAAAATTGCCACATGTATGTTTAATAAACGAAAAAAAAAATCAACACATAGCAGTTTAATACAGCAGAGATGAGATAGCAAGAGATTAGGCATTATTGCTTCATCATCATGAAACAGCACCGGTGACTGTGCAGGTAAATTCCTACAGTTTCCTGCTCTGCTAGTTTCTGGGAGCCAGTAAACTCATCTCAGCTTTATTTTTCCACAGCTCCTGTTGGAAAACTGTGAATCAGATTCCAGCTGGCACTCTAACATCATCCGTCCAACATGAGCGATGACGGGGGGAGACACAGGCCTGATGGTAGCTGGACCCAGAGCCACGGAGCCAGACAGGCCCCCAATGTCAAACCCAAACTCAGCCAGAAAGAGAAGAACAGCAAGGAGGACCAGTGGAAGATGGAGAAGCCTGCAAAAGTGAGGAGATCGAGGAGTAATGACTTGGAGAGGGTGGAAAGAGGCAGGAGGAGGGAACGAGACAGGTACCAGGGAGAAAGGAGCCAGCGGGGGAGGAGTGAGGAGGCCCGGAGACGAGACAGGAAAGAGAGAGAGAGCGACCGGAGGAAGGTGAAGCCCCCTGAAGATGATGTGGAGGACACTGAGTGCGCTGTGTGTTTCTGCACATACGATAATATCTTCAAGACCCCAAAGCTGCTGGCGTGTGGGCACACCTTCTGCCTGGAGTGCCTTGCTCGCATCAATGTGACCTCCCCTGAGCTCAAGACCCTGTCCTGCCCTGTATGTCGTGAGCTGACTGGGCTCCCCCACGGCCAGGACCTGCCCCGCCTGGGCAACAATCAGAACATCATAGGCAAACTCCCACCAGACATGCAGAGGGCACTGTCCATCCGCTTCAAGCGCAGTAAGGGCAAACTGCTCCTGAAGAACCCTCCTCCTAACAGTCAGACCAAGTCTAATATCCTCTCCCTGCCTAAAAAGAGTCAGGATGGCCAGGTGGCAGCAGGCGGTGACCTCCGCTTGAGTGCAATAGAGCAGGGAATAGTCCCAACCACAGTGGTGGACGTAGGCAGGCCTCCAAACAGGGTCAGAGGTCGCCTGCACAGGTTGTTCCGCTTGGACCAGTGCTACTATGCCGTGGTGGCATCCATCATCACCATCGCTGTTGCGCTCATGCTGGTGGGGATTCTGGCCTTTGTGATCCTACCGAATGTGATAATTAGGCCTGGTCATTCAATGAACCACACATCACACAGTCCCTCAGGTACATCGACAAGACCCTGAAGGGGGCAGGAGTGGAAGGGCTGTAGAGTTGAGACTAAAGTGGAGGGAGAGAATATCACACAATTGTGATTCTCAGTGATCCTTTTGCCTCTTTTTTCCTTTTGGTGAGTAATGGTGGAGGAAAAACTAAGCACTGGGACACATTCAAGCTGGTTTGCATGCAAAATTAGGAAATAAAGGAAAACAAGGACACAAAAGACTCAAAGTTGCACATGAAGGAAACAGGGAAGTTGTATGTAGAAGTATGTTTGTGTTCTTCTCTGAACGTGTTTGTGATTACTGTGAAAGCCAGAAATACTGTATATATAAAGAAACAGTGCATAATGATTAATAAACTGTAAATGTTGAAATGCACTAAACTCTGTGATGCAGATCCTTTGATTGCATCAGGCTGATTTCTATAGCCAGTTCAGGGTTTCTAGTTCTTACAAATTGTGTTTAGTGACCAACCCATTATACATAGCCATTGATGATTTACGTATTTAATATATGTTTTTTCTTTTCCTGGAGAATGGACTTTATTCCCCATAACACCATCAAATAAAACATTATTTGAGACATTGAAAGGTCATTGCTCAGTATTCCCAAAACACATGATGCTAATTCTATTTCTATAAACTAATCTGGATTTTGTTTATAATTTATTTTTAAATTAAACAACAACAGATGTATCCTGCCAGTCTAGGAAGTGGGAAGTTCCTGTCCATTTTCCTGACGCGTGTCCTCTAACGAGTCAAAACAAATTGATTACTTATTGGGTTTCAGAAACCTGCATGGCTTCTTTAGACATCTGATACCCTCTAGTGGTGTAAACAGACAAGTTAACAGGGTGGCTTGAATACTGAATGTGTCAGCTGCTCTTCAGGATGACAAACCTGTTTGACAGCATGAGTGTCTTTACCTTCCTGTCATTTTTTTCTGGCCTACTCAGGGAGTTCAGCAGCTTATATATTGCAATAAATTGTAACTATAGTCGGTAAAACTGACAAGTACAGATAGACCACACTTGCATGCAGCTAGTTTGAACTACTTTATGTACAGTTAGGTAGCTTAATCCAGTGGTTCCCAACCTAAGGGGTTGAGATAAGTAACGGTCTAGAAACAAATTTGTGTTGTCTTTGTTTTTTGTGTGAAATATTTGGCCTCAAATGATTATTTCATTGAAACCATCTCATGTGGAACTGCTAACAACTCACAGACATCTGAAACTCAACAAGCCAAAGGCCCCAACCAGACAACTTGTATTGGGGTTATAAGCCAAAAAGAAGAAACCACTGGTTAAATCTTTCACAATCCATTGTATTAACAAGCTTCTCATATTTTCGTTTAATGTAAAATCTGAAAAGTAACCAGTAAAAAAAGTAGAGTAAAAAATATGCATGTCCCTCTGAGATGTAGTGGAGTAGAAGAAGAAAGTAGCAAAAATGGAAATACTCAAGTAAAGTACAAGTATTTCAAAACTGTACCGTACTTGAGTAAATGTACTAGCAGTTACGTTCCACCACTGTGATCAGCTTATACAACATGATGCATTGTTATAGATAATGCTACCCAACAGTATGAAGTCATTTAAATGCGCTCCACCTTGACCAACTACAACATTAAAATGGTGCTTGGTACATGTTAAAGCATCAGTAATAATGCAATAACTATATAGTTATAACACTCGGAAAGGTGCAGTTATGTATAGTACTGTGTAGAGTACTTTTGATACTTGGGCACATTTAGCTGATAATACTTCTGCAGGCCTACTTGCAGGACTTTTATCCTACTTGTAACAGTATTTTCACAGTGTGTTATGAGTACTTTTTCCACCATTGCGTAAAGACACACCCACCTGAGCCCCCCTCCTGAACTATCGAGGCAAATATGGTCGCATGGACCAGAGCAGAAAAGACCCCCCCCCCTCCTCTAATCTACTTCTTACGCAAATTAACCTTTATACGTTATGTGACTGCTTGGATAGAGGTTGAACATTAGAACCCTTAAAGGAGAAAGTCCTGACACAGAAACGGTCTGCTGTGGATATTATCAACCACCATGGCTTCCACTCCCTCTGCGTCTGCCTTGTCTGCTGTTCTCCGGTGTCGAGGGAATATCTGGACCAGGAATCCGCCGACCAAGCGGCCTGCCTCCTCGGTTTACAGCCTCGGACTGGCCGGCGGGGTGGTGCGCGACTCGCCAGCTGAGCGCACCCGGTCAAACCATGTCTCAGCTTGGGAGGCTTTTCTCCAAGGAGAGCGTGTTGTGGTGGGAAGAAGACTGACTGTGGCGTATAAGTCGCCCCGGGTGGATGATAAAGTGCTGAGAAAAAAAGATTGCAGGGAAATTAATAAATTATGTCATCCAAAACTTTCGCAATCGCCAGGGGACGTGCCTGGTGTCCAAAACGCGCTGGTGCGTCAGTTGGCACGCAGACTGACATCTAACCTGCCTGGAAAAGACAAATGCTCTCAAATAATTCAAATGATTAAATACGAAAAATATGCTACACACATCTATAAAATGGTATTTGTTCAGGAAAGCAGAGAATTCCCAGCTGGCGTTTTGAAAGTCTCGATAACGTCAACGTGTTTTATGGGAAATGCAGGACAAATGCTGTCTTTTGCGTTAACTGGCTGGTCAACACTGAAGATTAACTGCTTATCTTTGGCTGCTCAGGTGTCAGATTTGATGTTTTTGAAGTTGTGTAGGTCCAGCAGCAGCCCTGATGATGTGCCACAGCATCTTCTGAGCCAACAGGATGAGGAAAACATTCAAAACAATGCACTGCAGGTGAGCGTCATAAGACTTAATTGGCTACTTTTAAAATGAGACACACAATTTATGTTACTACATTATTTATTATAGACTGTATGGAATCATTTTATACGTCCTCTTTCAGGAAAATGGACAAATCCACAATCCCACTGAGCTCGAGACTCAAGACTCCGGCTCTGGACAAAGGATCACAGAGGACAGACCTGACTGAGAGAGAGTCCAAGGCCTCCGCACCAAAAATACACACTGTGATCTAACCTTATTTATTGACTTTTACTTGGCTTTCACAAAACACAACCCACATCTCGACTTCAACCCAGTGATATAAGAAAACAGCTGGTTGTTTTAAGAGCTTTTTTTTTGCTTAAAGCAATAGGCCTACTGTAACAAGAAATTCCTGTAAAACCTGAAACACGTGCACTGTTCATAGTACTACATTTCTTTTAAGTATTCTAGTCCTGGAGGAGGTGGATAGTTAAAATAATGGCAGTAGCCTACATTTCATTTTGGAGCTTACCCTGTATGTTTTGCACAAACGCTTATTATGCAAACATTGTAGAATAAAATTTCCATTTGGAATTGAGTCAAAGTATAACATCACACACAATGGACATATTCAATTGCTTGTTTTTTCACTGTGAAATATATTGGACTAAATATATAGAGTCTCACAAGGATTCAGAGCCAGTACAAGGTCACTTGCATAAATGCAGCCTACTTTTAAATGTTCCACCTGTTTTAAGGATGTGCTGTATGGTATGAGAGTCATGACTGCTATCACTGAAATAGTGGTGGAAGAAGTAATTCAGATATTTTACCTTAGTAAAAGTAGCAGTACAACAATCTAAAAATACTCTGTCTTGCATTCAAAATCTTCAAAAGTAAATGGACTGTACTTGTATAGCGCCTTTCTAGTCTTCAGATCACTCAAAGCGCTTCACACACACACTACATATCGCATTCATACACTGATGGCAGAACTGCTCATCAGTACAAAGAAACTAATTAATCATTCACACACACCGAGTGGAGCAATTTGGGGTTCAGTGTCTTGCCCGAGGACACTTCGACATGTGGGCCGAGGGAAGCCGGGATCGAACCGCCGACCACAGCCGCCCCCAGTTTAATGTGCTTATAGGCATGTTTTGTTACGTTTGGACAGAGCCAAGCTAGCTGCAAATAAGCATGTCCCAAAATGTCTACCTTTTCCTTTAAAGCTAGTGTTAGTGCAGGACTTTTACATATTAATTAATGACCGTTACAGTCGAGCCCAAACGAGTTCACACAATGCTGATTAAGCCTATCACCGCCAGGTAAATCTCTCTGTATTTAGCAGTATAAGGAGTTTTTAAATCTGATGTCTGTGGCGACATTCCCACGCTGGCTCACCGGTAATGATGCGATTTAAGCCAACCGGCAATGATTGGTTTGGTTTTGAGCTCCACGATTATTGTGTCCATTGCTGCAAAAAAATAAAGGTCCAGCTATTACATTTACTCTACCTAAATAATGGATTATTGTCTTAGAACTGCGGAAATTTCTCTGTATTTTTGTAACTATTTCTGAACAGGAGCCTGGAGCTCACTGTAGGCATAAATCATAAGCATGAGCCGACAGGGTTTGTGTAATTAATCTCCCTGCCAGAAAGAGGAGATAAAAGTTCCGCACTCCAGCTTTAAGTAGCCTTCAGTAAAGTTACTTGAGTTAATGCAGGTTAAGCCTACTTTGTTACAGTCCACCACTGCTGCTGAAACACTATTCAGATAAAAATGCAAAAACAGCATCACAGAGTCCTTCCCTGTTTGTTTTCATTCCCGTCTATCTAGAAATGACAAAGTCCTCTATTGATCCAAAATATATTTGCCTTTCTTTCCCTGAAACCTATGCAAATTACATGCACTACCTCTGCAGCTCAAGCTGAAAAATACATTGTTACAGCAGGTCTCTATTTAATTAAAAGCCGGTTTTATTAGCCTGCTTGTCTCTTCATTCGCATATTTCGAAGCCACGGTGTGTGAAAGGCAGACAAATCTTTACAAAGACATCAAAGTCTGCATAATTAGCTCTGCAGAGAGCAGCTCAGACGTCAAAGTGTTGTGTAATTTCTCAAGGTGACAGTTAGGGCGGGACTTCCCGTGACTGCCCGCTACCCAGGAAGTCGTCGTGTTACTTTTCTCCTCCTCCTCTTCCAGTCTTGCGAGAAAAGAGAGAAACTAAGGGACGTTAAGTTGCTTTCATAGCCCGGAAACTAGAAGGAGAACAGTTTCACAGCGGCTCCATAAGGCCTCTCGGCTCCTGTCGTTTGCCTTTGCCGATTGTCATCGAAGAAACGGTGCAGAAATGGCCACAAGAGGAAGAAATAGTCACACAGTCAAGGTAAAGGCTAATTTCAACACGCTCCTCCTCACGCTACAGTATTTAGGCCTACAGTCTGTCGAGTAAAACCTGTCTGTCGAGCAGCAGCGAGGTCGAAAGTCATGTTTGTAGTTGTTTTTCAGTCTTAATAACACGCTGTTTGGCTTATTTGACGAGGCAGCTACAGGTGATAAGAGAAAAATCGACCAGAGGCAGTTGGGTGAATCATCACTCCAGTTTACATGAAGCAACTTCCTACAAAATAGAAATTAACTTGCCTGATTTCCTGTTTTTTTAAAAGTACGTTATGTTCTTATTATTTCAGGTGGAAGAGGATATCGAAAGTTGAGAATCTGACAGAATCACAACTTTTCACCAATATGAGTCCTGCCCTTCATCATATTTTGTCCATCTTCGCCTTCATTGACACTGTATTGTGTCCTTATACCTTTATTTACGGCACAGTGAGCCAACAAGCTGCAACCCCAGATCTCTGATTATGTGCTTGTAATGATACACAGGCTGCCCTTCCCATATCTCATTCCTATTGTCTGTAACAAGGACACGTCTTTCTATTCAGACCCTGTCCTCTTGAACTCACCTCCCTCCCTTTGGGTTTCTGGGCCATGCTCCGTAAGAAAGGCTCTCTCATTCTTTGTGGTACGTTCCTGTTTGTCACCTGGAACGCCATACTAGTGCTTCTGCTCTGGGGCAGACCCCCACCTGGCCAGCTGGGTGAGCCTGGCCGAGAGCAGAGCGAAGTGGCTGAAAGGCCAACCAATGATGTGGTGGGAGATGTGCTCCGAATGGCAAATGCGTTCGAAGCAGAGCTTGAAATGCAGAAAGAAATCCTGCTGCAGATCCAGAATTATCAGTCACTGTGGGAGCCATCAAACAAAGACAGACCAAAGGTTGTCGTCCCCCGTCAGCCTGTCATTCCTATCCTGGTAATCGCCTGTAACAGGGTCACCGTGAGGCGCTGCTTGGACAAACTCTTGCAGCACCGTCCTTCAGCAGAGCTGTACCCAATCATAGTGAGTCAGGACTGTGGACATGCAGAGACTGCTGAGGTGATTCGTTCTTATGGAAATCAAGTAACTCATCTGAAACAGCCGGACTTGTCAGATATCGCTGTGCAACCACAGCACAAGAAGTTTCAGGGTTACTACAAAATCTCCAGGCATTACCACTGGGCTCTCAACCAAGTATTCAAGACCCTTTCTCATTCCTCTGTTGTGATTGTAGAGGATGACCTGGAGGTAATCATATCATCAATTAGTGGCATTAAAGTGTTCCAGTTAATGCTTTTATATGTATATTACATGGATACACGTGGTTACATTTAAATGTTCATTCTTTTATATATCATTAAAAAACAATGCATAGTTTCCATATTTCACAGCTGTTGTGTTATTGTATCCTTAAAACAGTTGATTTCACTTGTTGACAAGGGTCATGTAAACTGAAATTTAGTTATTTATCTCCTACTCTAGGTGGCGCCAGACTTCTTTGAATACTTCAGAGCCTTGCTGCCACTCCTGAAATCTGACCCCAGTCTGTGGTGTGTGTCAGCATGGAATGACAATGGCAGGGATGGCTATGTGGATCCAGGCAAGGCTAACCTGCTCTACCGGACGGACTTCTTTCCCGGTCTGGGATGGATGCTCCTCAAGGAGGTGTGGGAGGAGCTGGAGCCCAAGTGGCCCGCTTCATTCTGGGACGACTGGTTGCGTCAGCCAGAGCAGCGCCGCAACCGTGCCTGTATACGCCCCGAGATCTCACGAACTTTAACCTTTGGCCGGCAAGGCGTGAGTCTGGGTCAGTTTTATGACAAGTACCTGCGATACATTAAACTGAATACCGAATTTGTGCCTTTCACCAAGTTAGACCTGAGTTACTTGAAGGAGGAGACGTACAGAAAAGTTTTTGAGAAGGAGGTTTACAGTGCTCCTATGGTGACATATGAAGATGTCAAGCAGGGGCAGCTGAAAGGACCCGGGCCCTTCCGCCTTCAATACTCAAGTAAGGACAGTTTCAAAGTGATGTCCAAAAACCTGGGAATCATGGATGACTTGAAGTCTGGAGTCCCAAGGACAGGATACAGAGGGGTTGTCAGTTTCATCTCAAGAGGACAGAGAATCTACTTAGCCCCTCCTCCAGGATGGACCCAGTATGATACCACCTGGAGCTGATGACACAGCCCAAAGCCTATGTGCAGAAGCCTTTTTGTAATCTCTAATTGTCAGTTGGGGAACGCATTCCAAACCAAAGACTTATCTCCTTAAAGTTTCTCTTTGATTGAATGATATGTCTAGCTCATCGTCCTTGATAATGCGGAATGGATTGTCCCTCTTTCTGGTGTAGGAGTTATTGCCAATGCCACTCAGGTCTTTTTCATTATTCCAAAAACATTTCTTACAGTGTTGGATACAGCCTAAGCAATTTGTCAGACATAACTGCTGTTATTCTGTGGAAATCTATTTTTATATTATGCTAATTGTGCACATGATTTTCATTAATGAATTCAATGCAATTCCATAGTTTGCCACTTTTGTTTAAATTATTTGCAATTTCTGGTAGCCTGTATGAACTGTTTGTGTCTCGTACAAATATGAAAACAATCTGTGGTATGGTTGCTTATGGTGGTGGTGACTGGTCATAACTGCAGTATAATCTGTCATATGATTCTCAGTGTTTGTCTTTAATGAAAATCAGCTCTTCCTGCTTACATTTTACAGTCAAATCATTTTGTTTAATGATTCTCCAATGTAGTGCTCCTTGCAGGTTTGTTACCTTGCAAACTGACATTTGTGTTTGTATATTTTCGGAATAAAAAACAATACATAATTTTGCTTTTTAATGAGTTGCTTAATTCAGTTAGCTTTTACAGAAAGAATACCATGTTCTCGGTTCATATTATCTAATATATTACAGTACCAGTAACTAATATCCACTTAGGAAGTTATTACAAACTCAATCTGTGCAGCCAAACATTATTCAAACCCACAGAACATTATTTTAAATTCTAGTAGAGCTCCCAAAGTTTACAAACATACCAACTATGTGAGGAGGAATTTTGGGGAAATGTGATGCACAAGATTTTCATACGATGGAAATGTGCAGCCATATAAATATGGAGTCATTGGTTGAAGTTTGGATCAAGCAGATCCAGAATATATATGATACTGTCGGATCGTGTGGAATAAGATTATTCAAAAAATGCTACGTAAGGGGAAATAAAATGGGAAAACTATAACACAAATGAAACATTAGATTTCTAAAATATAGTGAATATAATAATTTGTAATACTCGGTGTATTACAAATTAGCTGTGCATGTTTGCACTTGTCGCCATGACAGGAATTCATTCGTTTCATTTGACAGTGTTGGTCGTGTCTACGGTAGCCGCCCTGGCCCAAACGTTGTAGCGCGTCCCTTTCCAAACTAATACTCGTCTGTATCTGTTTACTTCATTTGTAATGATGATGTGAGACCAAAACCGCTAGCTAGCTAGCCTAGCTAAAGTAATGGAGAACCGGTAAGAGATGGAGGAAAAAACACATGTGATGGGGGGACATAGTGATGGTCCTCCTTTTACTTTTCATCGCATGATAGCTATTTCTTCTCACCTGTTTGCTGTAAAGCAACCGTTAAATTCTCACTGACGGCGTTAGCCTGTTAGCGTGCTAGGTTGCAGGCGAGGTTAGCTTCAGTGAGTTCGTGTTTCGGTGTGATTAGATATGGCAGATTGCAAACTCAACATCAGTCGCCACCACTGGAATTGTTTTCTAATTTACCCCTGCTGAATTGTTGTAGGACCGCGCTTTTAGGTTAATTAGCCATCACGTCTGCTGGTGAAGGAACCTTAGCTAACGCTGCTGCTAGCAAAACTATCTGGCCTGGAATGGAGCCAGGCGACTTGCGAGAGAGCCCCGCCGGGTCCGGGGAGTCAGATGCTGGGCATTGGAGGGAGGTTATTCCCGGTGGGGATGAGGAGATCAAAGCTGCCGAAACTAATGGAAACACACCTGAGGCGGTTCTTAGGGACACCTGCGAGGAAGACGAAAGTGAAAAACAAAAAAGCGTGGGAGAGCAATTACACAGTCCCTACGAGGAGGAACTGGACCCCAGAATCCAGGTATGAGAGCCATCGGCTGATATTTGCTCTGTTAAGTATCCATTTCACCTAACCAACCTTAAAATAGGATGACATGTTAATCAGCAAGGCTGTAATTATTGTTAACGGTACCTGGGTGGGTAATACTGGATTGCTTTTGGTTAAGCCTAACGGAGAGGTGTGTCGGAATAAAAACATTAAATTATTTATTTTTTGTGATTTGTGTTAGTTTCATAATACTATAATCTGTGCAAATCCGGTTGTCAGATCATAAGTGATTATCTTGTCAGTTGACACAAAACTGCACCAACCTGTCCATTGCTCCATAGTAACATAACATACCATACCATACCATTACTGTCAAACAATTGCAGCGTTATTACATTTAAATGTAGTTCTAATACATAAGATACAGACTGGAGCTAATTTCACCCATTATGTATGTGTTAGAAGCATATACAATTTCTTTGTCTAGTTGTAAATGTGCATGATTTTTCTCTTTCCCACAGGAGGAGTTGGAGCATCTCAATGAAGCCAGTGCAGAAATCAACAGACTAGAACTTCAGTTGGATGTAAGTAAAAATACACATTTCTTAGTGAAAAATACACTTTCCACCCAATTAGGCGCATTTGTTCAGTCTTCCTACATCTGACTGAAAAATATGGAAAACAGACTGAATAAAAATGCTTTGATTTTGAAACAAAACTCATGAGAAATATGAAAAGAGCATTTACTACCACCATGGGAATTGCTTGTGAGTCTGTCTCTGTTGTTAAATATTTTAGTAGTCTACCCAGAAGCTGCTAATCAATATGATAATTTTGTTTTCAGTATCTCTAAGCATATGGTCTGGAAAAATCAGAACTCTTAGTGCCATTGGTAGAAAATGTATTGGTGCTGATAGTTTGACACTCATGGAAGTGATTGCTCACTTGCAGCCATACTTCCGTGTGAAATCTAATCAGTCGTTCCATTACAGGTAAATCTAATCTTGTCACTTTCATGCATTTATCATCCAGGATGCCAGATCAGGGTACCGGAAGATCCTCACAGAGTCTGCCAGGAAGCTAAATGCTCAGAGCTCTCAGCTTGGTAGCTGCATAGAGAAAGCAAGACCCTACTATGAAGCTCGTCGCCTTGCGAAAGAGGTACACACAAAGTGTCTAAAAATGTGTACTTTACTTGTGTCCCACGTGTTTAAAATATTGTTGTTTAAAAGGGAAACTGGAGTAATGTATGCCTTTTTAAATGGTTAATGGACTGTACTTGTATAGTGCCTTCCTAGTCTTCGCTTCACACACTACATATCACATTCACCCCATTCACACACTGATGGCAGATGCTAACTGCTAATCATTTACACACACACACACCCCAAAGGCACAGCCCTCAGGAGCAATTTGGGGTTCAGTGTCTTGCCCAAGGACACTTCAACATGCTGGATGGGAAGCCGGGATGCATCAAAGTTCATTTTATTTACAGTTGCTCTACATCCTCCTGGATCCATTTTTCATATACGTTGCAATCTATTCATAACTTTGTCATCTTGATTGTCCATACTGTAATTTTATTATGTTGGACCCTTTGCTCCTGTTCCTATTTAGCACTAAAATGCATCTTGGGGTGAACATAGACAAGATTTTGATGGTCACATCTCCATATTGCAGTGATTTCAGTTTTCAACATCTTAAAGTAAATCTGAGCAGGGAAGAGAACTCATTCAATATGCATGTGAAATTCTTTGTAATGCCAGGCGTGAACAGCGACCCATCGTAGAAAAGGTTTCTACGATAGAACACTCCTGGACGAATGAGGGACTACACCGTCTTAACAGCGACCCATCTTAACTGGATGTAGCCCTACTCACAATTTGGATAAAAGATACTTTTTGTTCTTACAGAAGTACTAGCTGTGTGAGATTTGCCTTTATGTGAAATTGTTAACAGTTAAATATACAAATTTAAATACAATTATTTGAATGGCAACAGATTGTTTTTCTTTACTTACTTCTTCCAACATTTACTGTGGACTTACTGGTGGACTTAATTTTATTAAACTTGAAGCATTTCAAATCAACAACTATGATTTGCAAATACAGTTTGACAGAGATTTGATTGTAATTGAACTTAACAGAACAGAGGGTCGTGTCCTTGTCATATTCCACTTCTGTTGGCTGTAAAAGTTTTGTCTGCTCTCTGTAGGCACAGCAGGAGACCCAGAAGGCAGCTTTGAGCTATGAGAGAGCGGTTTCTATGCACACAGCTGCCAGGGAGATGGTCTACGTGGCAGAGCAGGGCCTGATGGCTGATGGCAAGAACACCCTGGATCCCACCTGGCAGGAGATGCTCAACCACGCCACCGCCAAGGTAACACAGAGAAGGAGGTACATATGCTATAAAACAATGGTGTTAAATGACACCAGACCTGGGTTGAGTGGGCCACATACAGTAGGTGCAGGATGGGTCTGGTGTCTCAAATAGGATGATATGTTTTTCAGCAAGGTTAAACATTCACTGTAAAGTACAAAGAACAAAAAATGAGGGTGCATCTAAAATATGGTGACACAGGAATAATACAAGATTAATCAGTGTCAGTGTAAGTCCATTACCTTGTTGTTTTTTGAGCATTTTTACATCTACTCGACAAACGAGCAATGGTCTTTTTAAAAGAGTACTCCACCGATTTAGCATTGCACTCCTATAACACTGTCAGACTCATGATGGACAGTTATAAAAGGATCAAAATCAGTGCAGCAGAACCAGAGATATCATCTTTCTTTATTCCACACATTCTTCTTCATTGTCAAAATCTGCCCCCTACATTACCCACAATACAACGTGACCATGGACAATTCGGTCAGAGATTCGGGTATGTGGCTTATTTTCACATATGCAGTAGTACTCCCCAAGACTTGTGAACAGACTTTGATGTGTAAAATCGGTGGAGTTCCCCTTTAACTTCAACAGTTAGGGAGAGAGGTGACATGGAACTAGGGGCCCTAAACACCCTGCTGCTGCATGTCTGTCACAGGTGAATGAAGCCGAGGAGGAGCGACTCCGCAGTGAGAGGGAGCACATGCGCGTCACACACGCCTGTCAGGAGGCTGAGGCCCGGGTTCAGATGCTGCAAAAGTCCCTCAAAAGAGTCATCGTGAAATCCAAACCTTACTTTGAGATCAAGGCCCAGTTCAACCACATACTGGAGGTAATGCAGACATACAGAGCGCAGTAATACCTCTGTTTGTGAAACCCTAAGCACATAGATGTTCTGTGCAGTGGTCCATGTCCTCTCTCACTCCCAGTTTCCCATTCTCACAAAAAAAATTCAGTTCTGCTTGTGTAGTTGCGTTGTAAATATGCTGCTGAGTTGGCAAAAAATGCAGTAATATATTCTGTATTTTATGGATTTACTAGAGGTCACTGGTAGGTTGTGGCATAAAATCAATGTTGAAATTTATGATGAAAGTTGCCGTGCCTTCTGTGTGACTCCAGGAGAACAAGGCCAAAGTGCTGCAGCTGGAACAGCACGTAGCCAAGGTAAAGACCCGCTATTCCATCGCCCTTCGAAACTTGGAACAAATCAGCGAGCAGATCCACGCTCAGAGGGGGAGGGACCAGGCCGAGGGAGGATGCCCCACTGTCTGTGGTGGGCGGAGTTCCCCCGTTGGAGCTGAGTCCGACATCAGAGTTAAGAGAGAAGATGGAGCCTGCAGCGGTGGTGCGACGGGAACAGGTCGAGTGGATGGAGCCATCGACCTGGTGGAGAAATACAAGGAGAAGGAGAATGAAAAGGAGAGGGAGCGGGCAGGGTCGGATTCCCTTTCAGTCTTCAGCCTGCAGACCATCGCTTCCGACTTGGAGAAATATGACTCCGTTGAGCACCTCGGGAACCTCAGCGATGTAGGGAGCGTAACTGGGGATGAGGGGGAGAAAGAGAGAGGCGGAGTGATTGATAGAAGAGACAAGCTGACGGAAACATCCGCCAAAGAGCGCCAGCAGCAGTTCTACAAGCAGCACCACCGAAGCTTCAGTTTGTGAGGCTGTTAAAGATTTAACGGCTATAAACACTGCAAAAAAAAACAAACAAACAATGGGAGTTATCAAAAAAAGTATGAATTAGGGTAAACATCCCTAACACATAGGTACCAACCAAAGTATAAGACAGTGAATTAGCTGCAAATGTAAAACTGGAGTGATGCAATTGTAGGTGTATGATACTTGGTGTAAATAAGCACACATACGTTGACTGACATTATTCTAAAGCTGACACTGATCAATAGTTAATATTGCAGTCTAGTTAGAACACTACTGGAATCTAAAGAGCTTTCATTCCTCCAGGACAAGTATACTGTATATTCACCCCCTGTGAGGAATTCTGGGTAGAATTTGTTTCTTGAGCATGAAGGAACAGCGACGAAAGATCAAAAGCCCTGTTCGAACAGACATATTTAGAAAGGCGTCCTTTTTTACTTTCTCAGGCTAATCGTTGATCTAATTTGGTGAGGCTGGTGAAAACAAATCCCTCCATTGTTTTCCCCTCCAGTCGTGTCGAGTCTTATCAGCGATTGCTTCAAGGTAGAGGGGTGGCAGGGTCTCTCCATACACACTGAGATCCACACTCATATCCACCCGAATCAAGTCAGTGTGTAGGGAAAAATGACGAAAACGATTCTCTGTCCGTGCAGAGTGAAAGCATGTTCGAATTCACATTTCATATATTTATTTCCAGTAACATGCTGCAAGTAGTGCCATCTTTATTTTTGGCACAAGAGAATGCGTTTTTTGAAAATTCCTGAAATGATGAAAAGAATGAATGGAGTCTGAAGATGATAAAGACTCCGTTTGACTCTTTCCACTCTGACAGCATGCACTCCTAGTTGACTATTTAGACAGACATGTATGACATGTATTCAGGGCTATATGCTGAAACAAACACTGACGCCATTAAAGCTAAGATGATGAAGGTCAGCCATGTTTTCTTTTTTATGTCATTATGCTGTAGTCTTATGACTCAAAAGCCTTTCCCAAATTTGTATTGTTTGGATATTGTTTACATTTGTATATGTGGATTTCTTTGGCAGCAAATGCATTTCCTCTTTTGTTTGCCTTTTTAAAAAAGAAAGAAAGAAAAAGCCCTGTAATTTAAAGTGTGCCTTGACAGAACAAGTAACAAATTTGGCATGAGTAGTACTTTGTTGTAAACTCATCTGTAGTTCTGTTTAGAACCATTTAAAGAACAAGTGTGTGTGTGCCTTTTTATGATTTAAAACATTTTTTAATCAGCACCCAGGCACCATTCCCGATGAGACTTGAAGAGTTTCGATTTGTTTTTTGTTGATTTCTGTATTTTCTTTTTTGATATTGTACTTTGATTGTCAAAGTGTATGATGCAAAACAATGAAGTCAAGAAATGACTTGTAAATGTATGTAATTATTACAAAGCTGGAAAATAATGACATGTACAGTTACATGTGTCACTGATTTGAATATTTGACAAGTGTGTTGTACAGATGTTCTGGATACCCACAGGATGTCTTATGTATTTAAATCATTGTTGTTGGAGTTTATCTGAAACACCTCACCATCACTTCTGTCTTAACAATTAGTCTTCACCCGTTTAATGGCATTAGTGAATTAGTTAGAATGTCATTCGCTGTTTCCAATTTATGCATTGTGATACCTATAATCAATAAACCAAACATACTTCTTGGGCTTGCTTGATTTCCATATTTATTTGATATATTGTAGGACTTGTTGTAGAAGTGTATGTCAAGAGGCAGGATAGGATGTGAATCCCTGTTTTGCAGATACAGGAAGAAGGATGGCGAGAGAGGAGGGAGAGGTTATGTCTTCCCCAGCCTTCCTTCAATTATTCAGCAGATGTATAAATATGAAGCAGGATGCTGATCTCAGAATAGATGG
Source organism: Siniperca chuatsi (assembly GCF_020085105.1). NCBI lineage: Eukaryota > Metazoa > Chordata > Actinopteri > Centrarchiformes > Sinipercidae > Siniperca > Siniperca chuatsi. Next base: position 7,206,194 of record NC_058050.1, on the reverse strand, counting down.
CAGAAGAGGAACAGATAATGGTGGGAAGGAGAAAAAAGGGGTAGATGAAGGAGTCGATGGGCTTTGATTTAATAGATGACCAGTGTTGTAGAAATGACGGACAGCTGCTTGGTTGACTTAACTCCAAAGAGCTTTAGAAAAAGGCTTAACAAAGTAGTCACTGTTAATACCACAGGGCCATATCTGCACCTCCATCCGTGTCTAGTCCTCCTGCCGTGATATAATTATTCACGGTGGGATAAATCCGCAAGCTTATCATACACAAAGCCTCCTCGTAAGATATTATGATATTTTACTGTTGTGGGCCTACACCTTAGCGCGTTTCATCTTGGAAGGGGGGGGATCAGATAAATGCGTGAGAGAGGGACTGTTACGCACGGTGCGTCTCCATCATGACGTCGTGAATTAGCTCAAGATCGTAGAGGGGGAGAGAAAAAAAGAGAGGAGTGTGGTGAATCGGTGTTTCGTCGTTTATTGGGATGCGTTTGTATATAGTGCCTGTATATTTTTTGTATGGATTTAGGTCATTTCTTACCATTGC